>NW_012130074.1:3367766-3369463 GCF_000143395.1 Atta cephalotes
CTCTCTCTCTCTCTCTCTCTCTCTCTCTCTCTCTCTCTCTTTCTTCATAGCACGAACTTATTTATAAATATTTTTGAAATAAATAATTGTTTTTTTAGTATTATTTATTTTAAAATTATTATTATATATATATTATTTATTTTAAAACGCAGCTTTTTTTTAAATGTCACTATTTTTTTATTTTTGCCTTTTTTTAATTTAAAAATAGGTTATATAGGCATATATGATATTGAACGTATATTTATTAACTAACATTTTGAATTTTTCATTTCAGATAAAGACAGCAGTCCCTACACTTCATGGCGCGAAGCACTTTTTTTTTTAATAGTTGGACATACATCCCTATAACATTGATATTTAAATATATATTAGAAAAATAAATTTTTTTTTCAAATCTACAATTAAATAATAAAGTACACTGAAACTTTCAAAAAGATTGATTCAATACATTCTTCACAATACATTCTTCCCAAAAATTGATGAATTTTTAGCTATTTATTTGAGTTTCTCCCCTTAAGAAATCATTTTAAGTAGAAAATGTTAAGCTGTACGGTACAATTGAAAAAACTTGCAGAAAAAATTTGTTTTAGACGTGCACATCAAAATTTATTCTTTTCTACAAAGTTTAATTTATATTCTACAAAGTTTAATTTATATTATATTTAGCGGAATTCATAATAAAATTTTTGCTGAGAAATATGATTCGAAGCATTCAAAAGTTATGTCTTAAGCTTTAAGACGTTTTACCAAACATTGTTTCGCGATCATTTTTTACGGAGATCCATTTTAATTTTGATCCTTTTATTCGATTTTAAATAATCTTAATCGTTTGTTAAAGGCGAATTTCAAGATAGAGGAACTTCGTCAAAAATGATTATAATAAAATTTTTAAGAAAGCATTTTAAAGCTTGAAATCTCTACTTTCGAAATCAGTAATTGATATTTTAATATGCTTGATTTTTACGAAGCTGTACAAAAAGAAATGGATATCCGTTAAATATGAAAATTTTATACAAACTTTACAAAGGTCTATGGCATGAACTAAATATCGCAATCAAATGCGGTTTATAGAAGTCGAAAGAGTGAATCTTTATCTTCAATTTGCTTTTTTATTAAATGTTGTATGATTTTTTTTACTGAGTTATTCAACATTAAAGTAAAAGGGATCATTTTTGTTAAATTCCTTATTTCGGCTGCTGTAAATCGAATTTGTGTGCGATTTTTACGCCATATACCTTTGTAAAGTTTGTACAAAATTTTCAGATACCGATGGATATCCATTTCTGTTCATATACAATAGTTCCATAAAAAATCAAATAATATCTGATCGAATAATATCAATTATCGATCTTGAAACTAGATATTTCAAGCTTTAAAATGCTTTTTTTTAAATGTTTTTTTTTTAAATGTCGTTATGATTATTTTCGAAATTACATTCTTTTGAATATTTACTTATTTTTGAAAGTGGATTAGGTGATCCTTCAATTTTTTTGCATAGAGTATAACGTATAATTTCATGAATCTATTTTATAAGTTCCTAAAAATTCAGAAAAAGTTCAGAAATGTTCCTAAAAAAAAAGTTTTGTAACTTTATGTTATAAAGTATTCACGTATAAAAATAAACACAATATAAATAAGAAATAAGATCTGACCATATAAATGTATATACATATGATAGAGAGCGCCAAAGATCGATC
>NW_012130074.1:3369483-3410565 GCF_000143395.1 Atta cephalotes
AACAATCAAATAAACACAATATATTTAACATAAATAAAAAATAAAATTATAATAAGACTCTATAAAATTAAATAATAATAACAAGAAGGGTTATGAGCCTAACAAATATTTTAAAATTTTAATGACATGTAATAATAGTATATATAATAATAAAAACAGATATATGTTTCGACTTCGATCGGATTATTATCAATGTTATTGAAAATTTTTAATTTAATATAATAATAGTCAATTATTTAAAATTAGACATTAGTTATAAATTTTGAAGAAATTATAGATGTTAGATCTCCTTGGTAAAATCAGAAACGCACAGTAAGATAACACAGAAACAGGCAGATTTAGTAAAAATTCATTATAATGATAGATTTTCATTATCGTGACGAGTACCATTAGAGACATTATATAAAATTTATAAAATTCTATTGGAAAATGTAATCATATAAATATGTATAAATTGATGTCATATAATGTATAATTAATTGTCAATTTTTTTAAATAACGTGGTTAGAATGAAAACAATGAATTATTCATATAAATATACCTTGGTATATAAATATACGTTGATAAATGTGAATCAAGCAAATTAATATAGTCAATCCAATGTTGTGTGTGAGTCAGTATGAAGAAATATTTCTTTATATAAAAAGACACAAGTAATGAGAGATACACAGGGTGTCCCGAATCTAAACTTCAGGAACGTGCAGAGGATCAATAAATTAAAAAAAAATCCTGTAGAAGTAAGTTCGTTTTTGCTTCGTTTTGGAGAAAATCGCAAAAAAGAATAAAACGCAGTTGCTTCGTTCTCGTATTATCTCTAAAAAATTATCGTCGTTGAAATCATGCATGAAAACAGTAATTATTCCATTTTCAGATGAAAATTTTCTTTGTTTGTTTACATTTCTGTATTTCTCCTAAATAATTCGTCAGAAGCTATCAAGTGAATTACTTTTGTCACAATATGTCGCATACATTCTAATGTTGAATATACTAACATGATTTTCGTATATGGTTTTTGCGGCGGTAATGCTACGGAGGCGGTGCGAGAGTATGTACGCCGATTTCTAAACAGAAAAGCCAGATCGGCGAGTCATTGCAATAACTTTTAATAATAAAGGCTACGAGAGACCGGCTCATTTTCAATTCATTAAGATCCGTTAAGAGCAAATATGCAAGTAGAAAATCACATCCTGTATCCTTTGATAACAATCCTAAGATCAGCATCCGGAACAGCGTCTTTGGCGCTTTATGCAAAATTTTAAAAAGTGGAAGCTTTATTATCTCATTCATATAATAATAACAAAATTTTGAATATAATTAATTCGTATAAAATATCAATGTATGTATTTATTTGCAAAGCATGTCGGTGTTTGTATTATAAATTATGTATACTGAACAATTTTTTTTGAATAGAATAAATTATTCTGTATTTTCATTCTGAATAATTAAACATAAATTGCAAAATTTACAAAATATAACAAATATAATATATCTTACATATCTTATACGCACATATGTAAATTGAAAGATACAATTTCGCGTGAGGGAACAAACATTTCAATTTCGAATAAGAATAATTGAAAACTCACTGAGCTACGAACAGTAAAAAATTATCCTCACGACTCTCGCTGCGTATGTCCATTGTTCAAACTCTTGCGATTTCACTGTTTTTTTTCTTTTATTTACTTCATTATGAGTTATGATTAATATCAACTATATATAGATATATCTAGTCAGAACGAAAAGAAGCACGACACAAAAAAAAACATACGAATCAGTTGTTTTTATTTTTTTTATGTTGATATAACACAATAAATTTATATTCCTAAATAAATATATATTATTATATATTTTTTCAATGTTTTTAAATAATTATATTAAATTATTATTGGCGTTGGGTTCTAAGGCGCCCTTCCTTCAAGACGCCTCGATGCGCCACTTATCGTGTTTACCGCCTAAAATCAGCCTTGGAGAGCGTCAGACGCATTACGATTGCCACAGCAAGAATCTACAGAACTTTGAAAAATGATAATCGCCATTCGTACTATATTCAAAAAGTTGAGAATTTATTACCTCAGGATTATGTGAAGAGTTGAATTTTAGTAATGTTGGTTTCTTAAGCAAATAAACAATGACAATTCATTTCCATCAAAAATAATCTGGACGGAGGAGGAATTATTATTAGTCAAAGAAATTATCATGTATGGGCTCATGAAAATTCCAAGCCTTTTAGGCTTGAGAAAATAGACTCCAACATGAATTTGCTTAATGTTTGGCTCGGAATTGGAAATGAACTCTCTAGTGACCATTTTTTTACCTGACAGATGCAGCCAGATATACTGAATTTTTGGAGACTGATTTCTTTGATTATTTAGAAGACATTCATTTGCAGATTGAAATGTGGTTTCAACTCGATGAATGTCAAGCTCATTATGGCAGATTCGAGTTTGGCTAGTCAGACATTTTCCACGACGATAGATTGAACGTGGAGGAGTACCTTGGCTATCCCGATCACCTGATTTGACATCACTTTTTTGTGTAGAGGATCCTGAAGTAATTTATTCGTCGCCAGTCAATTCAAGAGAATAATTGAGAAATCGAATTGAGGTTGCAGTATACCAAATATCGCCAGATCAGTGGTTGGCTGCAACACGAGCTGTTCGTATTAGATACAATGCTTGCATTGTTACAAGCCAACATTTGAACAATATCTACATTAGGTAAGTGAATAAATATAACGTGAAAGTAATGAGAAAGTACAAAAATGAAAACTACGTTTTGTCTTTTTTGTGATTTTCTCTAAAACGAAGCAAAAACGAGTATATATTTCTGCAGAACTTTTTTTCTTAGTTTATCGATCCTCTACACGCTCCCGAAGTTTAGACATTTAAATTCGGGACACCCTGTATATGTGAGTGAATATGCGATGGAAATCAATTAAATTTTTGTACGAACTATCATTTTGTACGAAACATCGATTATCGTTTGGAGAATGAGAAGAGGTTGGTGTAGAAAGAAGGAAACCAATAAGATAGAAAGGGGCATAAGTTGTGAAATAAGAAAAGAAAGTATATAAAAGTAGGAAAAAGATTAAGAAGGGGAAAGTAATTGTATAATTTGGAGATAGGATTCTGATAGAGATTCTGTATCAACTTCTTTATTTAAGCCTTGCTTCTATCTCTATATGAACCATCTCCGATATAAATCTCTTAAATCTCTTATAAGACGTTTCTTTATCTAAATTTCTATGGCTTTCCATTTAAAATTATGGCTATAATTTATACGATGATCTATAATGACAGAAGGAGAACTGTTTTCTTTATTTATATCGGAAATGTGTTCATGTAATCTTGTTTTTAATTTTCTTTTATTTACGGTTTGATTATATAAATCAACGCATCACAATCTTCGCACGAAATTTTGATAGACAACATCTTGATTAGATAATTTATCCAATTGGTCTTTTTCTCTTTTAATAAATTTTTTTAAGATATTGGGGATAGTAAAAGCTAGTTTATAATTAAATTTGGTAGTATGGGTAAGAAATTTTTAGATATGGATTTAACGTAAGGTATTGTAAAAAATTTTTCTTTAGCTTAAACGAAAGTATATGTAGTCATGTTATTATTGAATACATATTTTAATCTTTTTTCTATTGTAGCAAAAATAAAAGACAGTGGATATTCATTGTTTAAAAGAATGTGAATAGCATTAATTAGATAAATATTTTATCTAATAGATAATTATTTTGATAAAAACGAGGATCTGATAATTTTATTATTTTGTCTACAAAATCTAGATAATGCGTTTTATGGAGCAAAAAGGGTAATGCGTTATAATTCAGAAATCTACCAAAAAAGATTGTCCTTTGATACATGTCAAAAATAATGGTCAAATCTAATCATGTTTAATCTAATAAAAACGTGTCAAATTTAATCATCTATAATAATAATTGTATCAAGAAAATTCGATTTTCCATTATCACCTACTTCCATTGTGGATTATAATCTCATATATAACGAATTAAAAATGTTAAGTATGTCATTGATACTGATCAGATGGAACTATTAAAACGATATCGTCCATATATCAAAAATAAAATAGCAATTTCACAGATAGTTTCACAGATTGCAAGTTCTTCCAGTCTTGTAATACAATATCAGCATTAATAGGAAACAGTGATGAACCCATTGGAGTCAAATCTGAACTGTTCTAAATTCTACATTCTTTTTCTTCAACAATAAACTTTATAAACAAAGATTTAGCACTCCAATGGGTTCACCATTCTCTCCTACTAATGCTGATATTCAGAGTTGGATAAGTTGATGTTTTTTTTTTAATTGAATAAAATTAAAGTTAATGGCTTTATAAAATTAATAAAGTTAGTTATAAAAGAATTAAGTTAAAAGTTGAAGGAATAAAAAATCAACTTAACGTAAGTTAAGTCAATATTGAATTAATTTAAAGTTAAAAAAAAGTTAATTTTGAAAAAAATTATTTTTTAGATATAATGTCCTAATTTTTCTTAAAATGAGAGTAAATAACTAAAATATAGATTATTAAGTAAATTAAATTTTTAATTCATATGTGATGCAAGTATAACACATAAGGATATAACTATATAAGTTATATAAATTTAAAAAAACAGCCAGCACATAGAGAAGATACAAGTTTATTTTTTAATAAGTCTTAAGCTATAAGAAATTGACCAATTACAATCGAATGCGAGAAGAATATTTGACTGTAATTGGTCAATTTTTTATGAGTTAAGGCTTAAAATATCTATTGTAGATCCGGACTAAAGCTTATGGCATAAGGCATAATCGCATAAACTAATCAGAGAACTGTATTAGCTTAAGAAATTACTTAAGATGATCTTAAAATATGAATAGATTACGAATATACACTCTTAATCTTATTATATCTTATTATTTTTCTAAGATATTTAAAAGAGATAAAAACATTTTTTTACTTAAAAAAAAGTTAAAAAGTTAACTTAGTTAAGTTAAAATTTAATGTATTTAAAATTAACTAAGTTAAGTTTAAAATTATTAACTCTTAACTATTTTTTAACTTTTAACGTTTTAATTACTAGTTTTAGTTACTACTTAACTTTGCTGATATTGTATTACAAGACCTGGAAGAATTGTGATTAAACAACTACTTGTGGAATTGCTATTTTGTTTTCGATGTGTGGATGATATTGTTTTAGTGGCTCCATCTGATAGTATCAATGACATACGTAACATTTTTAATTCGTTACACATAAGATTACAATCCGCAATGAAGATGAAAATGGGAAATTTTCTTTGATTTTGATACAATTATTATAGAAAAGACTATTATTTTTAGCGCGTATCAGCTGATTTTTATCAGTTTTACATTTTTACAGGTAATTACATTTTTTGCAAGTGTTTTTTGCGGTCGCAATTATTTTTGTTTACCTTAGAGTATCCATAACCATTGTGAACAAGACAAACTTGCCAAGCAAAGGCACCACCAGCGATGTAGGTGGTATTATTTCAGCCAATAAAAGAAAAAATACTGTCAGCGACAGTAGTATGGAGACGGAGAGACTGACCTAGAATAAGAAAAAGAAATTTTGACCCCTAGAATGCATTATGTAATATTATTCTGAACAAATCATTCATCATCACATTGTATAATCACATTTCAGTTTGCAATTATGATATTTAGTATCATTTGTAACAAAACAAAGATTTCAAATAAAAATTAATAATTTCGTTGAAAATTACTGTTTCAAGAATAATGCGTAAAAAGAGAAACAAATAAACGTTTTAAAAATGTAATTTTAATTTTGTCTGTATACTTCTATTTTTTCCATAATTTACGAAACAAGCTTTCGAATGTATGAATTTATAAAGCTACAAATGTATATGAGTTACACTTTAAAAGTGCATTGGAGGTGATTAGAGAAGGTATTGTCTCTGAGTTCTCTCACATTGATTCTATATGCTGATGTATTATAACCATTTCATCCTAGCTCTTCTTCTTTTCCCGTATCCTCATTGCATATCATCATCATCGATTGTTAAACGACCGGCTGACACTTTAACCTTCTTTCTCTTTTTTTTGCCTATCTTCCGCGAAGGAAAAACTCGGTTCATCTTTCACGGTGGAATAAGAAAAAGCGGAAGAATACATCTGAATTATGTAAACTGGTAAGTGAATATTGCTGGAGGTCGAGTGTATTTTACAAGGCACTTAAAGACGTAACGTTTCGCCGATGCGAAAAGATCCGTCGCAGATTAAACTATAATGGCATGCGAGCTGTGCCATATTCCATATTCCGATCTAATCGAGCCAAATCTTGCGTTTGCAAAATTAATTTCCGACTGCGACCGGAGTAAAGTTCTCGAAGGTATATAAAGAGAAACGCGATATCGGGACAATAAGGTCGATCGTGAATTAAACTGTAATGGCGCGTGAACTATACTGTTCTATTCTGATAAGATCAATCGTTGATTATTTCAAATTAATCGAATAAAATTTTCGCATTTTGTGGATTAATCATTGCTTGCGTTCTTAAGAGAAATTAAATGTTTTTCAACGCATAATCGAGAAAAAATCGAGCATATTACTATGATGCAAGTTTCATTTTGATTCAGTGTAATCGCAAATTTTATTTTTTAGTCGTATCCAATCGAATACAATTTTTTCATTTTAAAAATTAATTTTTGTTTTTAAAGACTAAAATTAAATATTTTTAAATAAAAAATTTAAACTTCTTTAAAAAAAAACATCCCTTACAGCAAGTTCTCTAAGAACATTCCAAGAACATCCAGAGAACGATTTATCCTAAGGACATCACCAGAAATCCCTCACGAGAACTGTTTTGTGGAAAAGATTTGCAAAAAGAACAGCTCATGATGACTAATTTTTATTTTTATCTAATGAATTCTAATTCAATCGTAAATTATATGCGATATAAAAAACAAATAATGGTCAAATGAACGAGCCCAATAACAATGAAAAAAATAATTTATTAAAATAGTAAAATTAATGATAGTACATTTCAACTTCATTAAGGTTCGGTTTCATTGATGCAAGATTAATTAACTTACCGTTTATTTTTTTAAATTTTAATTCTTAGCATTAGAAAAAGATAAAAAGTAAATTGAAGTTTAAAGAGATTAAAGTTAATTTGGAGACACGGTAATGTCTCGGCACTAAGCGTAGTAACATTGTCGTGGCTACTTTACGCGAGCCGACGAATTGTGGGAGACCGAGATTATCATATCTCAATAAGAGCAGAATCACGTTCTATACTTAATCGATAATATACTCCAGTTGTACAGTACGTATTTTTATTTTTTTCTCTATGTATCCTACGAGCGGAAATATTGCGACACAAAAATACGAATCTGAAACTTTTAATGTAATATAAGAAACGTCGTCGTCATCATCGCCGCTACGGAAAAATGTCCTTTTGGAATTTTTGGCACAAGAGACAAATGTAGCATATGATATGTTTTTTAAATTATTACAATAATTATTTAAAAAATTGATGTCTTCGAAATTATGGGCCAATGGCTGAAACGGCCGAACATGTATCGTTTTCTCTTGTTCAAGAATTGTCTGTAAAAAGTGCATGGAAATTCTCGACATCATTATCTTCCCCTTGTTAGGACATACTACTCTTATAAAAGATTTTCAAATATTACATTGTTACATTATTTATAGTTTGTATTACATTGTTACATTATTTTGCTTATTTCATTTCAAATTGTTCATTATTTATAGTTTACGAAAATATTCGAAAAAAAAAATTTCAATATGAAGTGTAGTACTAATTAATTAATTTGTTGGTTCATAATTTTGGAACACGTCTCGAAAAGAAAAATGAAAATTAAAGTTGCAAACCATAGATTATTTATTGTTTAAAAATTATTTTACATATACAAGAAAGATTTTGATATTTCAAAATTCATACGGATTTTTATTATATTACAGTCGGCATTATTTCTTTTGTTTGTCTTAAATTACAGGCAACGAAAAGAAAGGAGAAAAATTAGTTAATTAGATATTTTCTACTTAATTTGTAACTAAATGATCGCACTGATATTGGTGATGAGACGTTTTGTGCTGTGGACTTGTGCATCGATAACTTTCTGGAATCAACAATTATTTACGCTAATATGATGAACAGAAGAAAGATCTGTATATTATTTACAAGACTTCAGAATATCAGTTATATTATATTGATTCAGCTAAAAAAGGAGCTGTGCAACTATACGTAAATTCTTCATTATCATTGAGTTATACATTTCAAGTCTAAAGGCAAGAGTTATGTTAACAATCTTACAACGGTTGCAAAGTTATCTTTTCTGCTGAACGTAGCCATTGTTAAATTATTTCGCTTATTTCGTTAAATATTTGAGGAAAACAGTTGTTGCAAAATTAATAGAAAATGTGATATTAATTAGTGATTAATAGTATTAGAATTTTTTAAATGAACTTGTAAAATTGATGTGTTAAAGATTTTTAAAGAAAACTTTAGTCTTTAGTTAAGAAAAATTAAAATGGCAAACTAAAAACAAAATATTTATTTATTATTAAAGATATTACATATTAAGTAAAAAATTAGGTGTTAAAATGTTCATATAAATTCCTTTTATTATCTGAACACATTTCTCTTTCAAAAGATTTTCAATTTTACATATATGCAAGACAAATTTTGATATTTCAAAATTCATATGGATTTCTGTTATTACCAAAAATATATAATAAACAACATATATTTACAACCATTCTAGATTGAGACTATTTGTATTCCTATTTTGAAAGTCTTTTATTCCAATCTCGCAAAGAAAAGTAATAATAACTTAGACACTTTTCATTAAAAATAATTTCATTGAAGGTCTTTCTATTCTGACTCAAGTAATAATTAATCCTTTTTCAAAAATCCTTTTTTAATCCTTTTTTTATTACATAAAAATAAAAGATATGTATAAATACCAATAAGTTATTAAAAAAGATCAAGTAACTTTAACTCTCCTCAAAAAATTATTATATAAAAATTATTGTATCATAAAGTTTACTTAATCCTTATAATGATATGCAAAATCCCCTCCAAAATATATTATTACTTGAATCAAAATAGAAAGAGCTTCAATGAAAATATTTCTGAAGAAAAATGAAAGTTACTGTTCTTTTTTTCTAAAATTGGAGTAAGAAGACTCAATGCAATTCCAATACGTTTTATTTAGGTTTTATCATGTTTATATTTTATCATATACTTTATCGTATATAAATAATTTTTCCAAAGTGCACATATTCTTAGCCTTTTTATCATTTTTTAAGAAAGAAGATTTAATTAGTTACTATTATATTATTTTTTGGGGGGGGGGGGGAAGAGATTTTACACATCACTATAAGAGTTAAGTAAACTGATGATATAATAATTTTTATATAATAATTTTTGAAGGAAAGTTAAAACAATTTTACAAATCATTTAAATAATTCTAGCATTATTAATCACTAATTAATATCACATTTTCTATTAATTTTGCAACAAACTGTTTCCTTCGAATATTTATCGAAACGAAGTAAGCGAAATAATTTAATAATGGCTATGTTCAGCAGAAAAGGCAACTTGCAACAATTGTAAGATTTTTATTATGATTGATTCTTGCCTTTAGACTTTCTTGGATCTGAATGTATAATCCAATATGATAATGATAATTTGATGATAATGAAGAATTTTACATTAGTTGCACAGCTCCTTTTTCAACTGTGAATGTATTCTTCATCATACTAGCGATATAAATAATTGTTGGTCCCAAAAAGGTTGTCGATGCACAAGCCTTAGCACAAAAACGTCTTATTACCAATATCAGTACGATTATTTAGTTAGTTGGATTAAACAGAAAATAATTAGCTACTTTTTTCTCCTTTCTTTTCGTTGCCTGTAATTTAAAATAACAAATAACAGAAATAATGTCCACTATGATATCTATGAGAACGCTAGTCTCCGAAGAGATTCATACTAGCATGATATACATAAAATCTGAATTCGATTCTCGACCTAGGTAATATTTTTCGCAATATCTAAATCTTATATTGGCGAAATTGGGTTTAAGTTATTAGCTATAGATATAATACTAATTATCTCATAAAAATAAATAATAAAGAAATATAATAAACTAAGTAAACAATTAATACACAATTAATAACATAAAAATAAACTGTTGAGTAAATAAAATAAAAATAAAATAAATAAATAAATTTCAAAAATTCTATCAACAGAACACATCAACAGAAAAATCAAATTTCTATTTCAGAACATTCTATTTCAGAACACATCAACAGAAAAATCAAATTTCTAATAACAAAATTTTGAATTCTTATCGCTGATTATAAGATATATTTCATTCTGATCCAATAAAATTTTTAAGTATATAGAAATTAATTTTTAATTATACTTCTAAAAAACGAAATATTTATATAGAGGTATATTAAAATAGAATGTCAAACAATTCCAATTTAATTTAATTTTTCTATTCTCTGTTCAAATTTAATTAAAATATAAAATTTTTGTTTTTCCAAAATTATTTGCTTGAATTTCTAAAATAAAATATTTAATTTCCATGAGATTATAGCAATAAGACGAATGATTTTCTCAATAAGGAAATAGATAAAATGAATTATATTATTGAAATACGCATAAAACATAATATATAAATATAAGAGAATGAGTCATCAATGAATTAATTACCTTCTCTCCACTGTCGCATGGTAAGTAAAACACTAATACCGTGAGGAATGATATTCCCAAGCAGGGTATTATGAGGTTAACGGTGTAGAATAGAGTTTTCCTCCTCATCGTTATATAGAAAGTGATGTCAAGGTAAGGCTCGTTACAACACGTGTAAAACCTTTCATGTCTGCAATTACACATTTCATATTTTACTTAACAATCGCTTACAATATATTAAATATTGAAAATATTTCTTCGATTCAGAATTAAAATCGAAATTATTGATATTATTGTTCTCTGATTATATATGTATTAATAAAAAGTTTAATTATTAATGTTTATTAAATAATCGTTTAAGTACGAAAAAAAATCAATCTATGTCGTTATCAACTTGTTAAAATTGCTAGCACATAATAAAACAACAAACGCAAAACCTTAATGATCTAAAAGAGAATTAAGAAACTTTTTATGAGAATTAATGCGTACCTTACAGCGGGTATTTCTAGTATATCCCATTCGACGGAGGTATAAAACTCTGTTAGATCGATTCCAATGTCGACGACTCCATTGCTGTTTTTTACATTGCCGTTTTTGCCTTCGTCAATGTGTCGAAGATCGACCTTAACAGTAAATTACTAATTTTTACAATAATGCATTAATATTACGTTACTTAACATCTAATCAGTTGTCTGGTTTGATTTTTGTGCTAAGATTACTTATTACTTATATGCGCCTTTTTTTTTATTATTATAAGAAAATTCACGCGTATCATCAATTAAGTAAAATAATACCCAATATGACTTACTCGTTGTTTGTATTTACACGATGAATTCAATAAACATTAGTATGTTGTATTTGTTACACTAATTGGTTGTTTATACGATTTATTTGTAGTTAATTGCTCAGTTTGGTATTCTGTTGTCAGTAAAGTCAAATGCAGAACGTGATTTAATATTTCATAAGTAAGTTTATTTTCTATAATTACCAAGTAATAATTATTGGATGTTTTCCATTTAGTGACACAAGTTGACACAAGCATCTCTACTGAAAAAAAATCACCAAAGTTACGAAATCATGTAATTAAGACATGTAAATCAATAGCAGATTGTTCCAAATTAGTGTGTGATTTCTGAAAAATCATTGAAAATAATTTCATTCATTATCTGATTTTATAGTTAGATTTTTAGTACCGAATTTTAAAGAATTGATAGAAACAGAGAGAAAAAAAAACGTATTATTGTATGACTTTTTTACGTAATTTAAAAAAATTTACACGTATACTGATTTGGAACAATCCACGTGATTTACTTGTCTTAATTATATGATTTCTTTATGTAACTTTTTGATGTGATTTTTTTCAGGAGGGATTATTCTATTTTTCTTGACAGTAAAACAACAAAGCTAAAACGATACTTGTGACATCTTGTATCATTAAATGGAAAGCATTAATTTTCGCAATATAATTATTGTAGCTCTGTATTAACACTTTACAATATACTGTGTTTATATTTTGGTCATTATATTTTGTTTATAATTAAAGAAAGAAAACTCTTTGTAAGGTAAAACGGAAACTTTTTGTAAGATAGAACTCTCAGTAGAGCTAATATGATCAACTTAAGTATATTGATTATATATATATCGATTATGATGTTTTTGTCTAATGTTATTTTTGTTACTTAATTCAAGCCATAGATTCTAATCCATTTGTTAAACATCGTGAAGATAAATCAATTGTTTGGAAAATAGTTCTTTGTGTATTTATACATGTCAATAAATATGCAAATGTTAATAAATTTATAATTTTAGAAAATTAGTACAATATTATATAAATAACTTTAATTTTCCATCATTTTTTTTTATAAAAATAGGATAAATATACATTAAACATATTAAGTTAATATATATGTGCACCAAAACATGATTTAAACACTACTTTTTCTTAAAATCTTCATTCATGTAGATATTTAAAAATATGAAATATTTTTAATTAATGTTAAAAAATATTTTCTCTTCTGAATCTGGCTATTAGTTTTCAATTTTGGACTCAGCAAAAATTAACAAAAATCACAAAGCCACTTAGGTAGGCCAAATTGAGTACAGTTTTCTTTTTGAAATTAAATCGGAACAATTAATTACAATGTGTAAGATTTTAGCATAGGCAGAGATAGATTTGATTATATTTAATTACACATTATATTTAATTAGCACATAAAACACTTTTTAAATAATATTAATAATACTTAATTAGGTCAGACGTTAATTCGTCTCACCGTTTTATTTCTTTACCTTCCGTCTGTCTATCATTTATATTCAATTGCGCGTTTCTAACAAGTGACATTTTACTCAATAAAAAAAGGTAACAAGCGATATATACGATCTTTCACTATACGACCTAACGGCCAACGACAATAATACTTCTTAATGTATTACGAAAGTCACTTTCAGAATATTTGTGATTGCCCTAACAAGAGATCTCTGCGAAATCTTCCTGCTGCTAATAAATTGATTATTGAGTCGTTAAGATTAATTGAATGGTTCATCTAATATAAGAACACATATCTCATAAGAAAAAGTTCTTTGAATATGGAAAAGATTTAATATTTATCAGATCCTTGATTCACGAAGAAAAAGATTACCGGAAATAAAATACAATATAAATATCCTTGGCACTATACACTTTCACGTACGACATACCTTTCTATTTGTATCAATTCTTTTTTTAACTTACAAGAAACAAATAGCTTTCCTGCAACAGTTAAATCGATTCGCGCGTCACGCGTTTGGATAATGGAAGGCAATTATCGAAACATCGACGAAATACCAGACAATTCTCACCTGAAAACCGTCATAAGTCCACGAGCCAAATTTCATCATGCACGTTTGTTCATCAAAGGGAAAATATTCGACGTCGATTTCGCAGGAAGACTTATAAATAGCTGGTGGCTTCCAGTCGACCCTGCCCGTATAGTTGAGAGTCGCCTTCGTCGCCAATGTCACCTCAAAGTTACCGTCGGCGCTGTTGAACATAAATAATTCTTTTTATCTCATCTCGGGACAAAATAATCTTATTTGAAATAACATAAGTAATTTCCAAAATATTCGCAAAACCTATAATTATTCTTGTATACAAAGAATAACAATAACACTTCTTGTAAATTCGCTGTATAAAATATCTAAAAAGATTGAGAAATCAAATTAATTTAAAGAGATCGAGTAAATAAAATAGGTCGATATAAATGTTCATCACGAAAAATACTTTATTAAAGAAATCAAAGATATAATTTCTTACAAGAAATCAAAAATAAAATATTTTCTGAGTTTTATAAGTTTTATAATATATTATTCCGATTTCTATATGGCTTTATTCAAAATTACACAGTTTTACAATTTTTATAATTCTAAATAAATAAAAACGATAAAGAGATCAAAATAATTATTAGTTATAAATAATAACGGTTTAAAGCAGCAACTCGTTTAGCAGTTATACAAGAAATTTTACTATTGAATTATTGATAAGTTTTTACTTGATTAAATGCACTTTTAAACATGGTTTTATAAAAAATTAACTTCTACTTAGCATGTATAATCCCAATGAATTCTGTATAGTTTGTCACACAAAAGAGTGTGTTCTATTATTCAGGAAACAGCTCGTTTATTTTTTAAACGTAAAAGTATGCTCCATCATGTAAAGTATGCTTATAATTTTAATCTTCAGTGTTGTTGTCTCAAAACATATTAAAAATTTAATTGAAAATGTGGAAAAATTCGACTTGGAAATAATTGGTAATAATAGAGATCTAAATTTTCTATCAACAGAGAGTATATATAATAATTTTTCAGTAATTATATAAAAAAAAACTTTCAATAATAAAATAATCACTTACGCATTCTTCTATCAAACACCCATTCGTGATACATTTACTTATGTTTTGATCAGTAATTTATTCAAATCAACAATATTCTATGCCAATTAACACATTAAAGAAAGGAAAGATAGATCTAATCGTTATCTTTCAATCAACGGTATCATCTTACTTGTTATATAAAACTATATCGGGCCTCCATATGTGATCTGATGGCACATGCAGCATATCTACTCCACCGTATTCCTTCGGATCCCATTTCAGCTTGTAATCGTGCCATGACTATGAACAAAGAATCAATGTAACATTATCGCAAATTTCTATCTTTTTTGTTATTTTGTCACTTTTATTTTTATTACGTTACTTTACATTACTTTAGTGTTAAAGTTACTTTAGTTCAAAGAAAGGCCACTGCAGAAAAATATCATGTTCTTTTATAGTGTGTATATATTTCTCAATAAAATCACACAGTATATCCGACTCAGTCGCCGTTTCAATGTCGGAATTTGTGAGCATGTTCTTTAAGAGCAGTGCATTGTCATTGTCATAATATTGAAGCCTTAAAATGTTGTACTAGATATCAATCATGTTGTACTAGATACGCGCATTCTCATTTTGTAGTTGAAATAAATATTGAAATAAATATAAATTAAATATTAAGATAAATGGTTTAGATAAATGTATAAACAATTTTACACACTGTCACATCCGTCAAATTTATCATTCTTACATATTGAACATGTGCTTTAGCAATAATTATATGGTATGAATATATGCTGGTCCACTGAATTACTGTTCATGCAATGATTTCCTTTCTCTGCTTAAAAACTTATAAAATGTTTAAAGTGGACATCAAATTATCGATAATAAAAATTGGAAAACATCCTTTTTTTGATAATAAAATGAAATTATCATTACATCGTGCAACAATTTCACATTATTTAAAAACATGACATAAAACAGGACATGGATATATCCATCATTTCTTTATGTCATGTTTTTTTTTACACTTTCAATTTATGAAAAACCTCATTTTTACATCATTTGTCTTGTCTATTGTGCAAATTTTCAATAGATACGCTCCTATAATGTCCGTCAAAAATAACGAGTCATAATGTCCGTTGCTTTAACATGTTTAATATGAAAACTTCGAACAAAAATAATCGATAATTATAATTATATCCGTAAACCAATATGTTCATACATCGAGTTATGACAGATTCTTTCTTCAGCTATTTATTCGTTGATCAGAAAATCATGTTAGTTATCTATTCTCTGACGTAGTATTGATTTTTTTTTATGCTCTTGATTGAATCTGAATATAATAGAATTAATTTTAAGATTATCATTCTTGGAGTAAATATAATTATATACGTAAACATTATTTTCCATTAATTATTGTATTAAACATTGCAATTAGAAAATCAATTAAGTTAGTAAGTTACATTTTTCTCAAAACTGTTTTCTTCAAAATGATGATAAATCATAATTAAAACTTGTTTCAAATAAATTTAATAGGCACAATTTTAGATACGCACATACATTCTCTATTTAGTTTAATTCTAAAATCTATTTTTTTTATTACAATAATTACAGAGATCTAATTTCTTGTATTAACAAGTATAACTTGATACCACATCATGTTATTTTTGTTGCTTAAAAAGTATTTTCGTTCCTATAAAAAACAAACTCATACTTTTTTATGAACAATGTCGTAAATATCAATGATTAAATATATCAATGTGAAAAAAATTGTTTGAAATAAAATTTGAAATAAAAGAGAATTGTTACATTGAACAAAAAAAATAAAAAACAAAAAATATAAAAATATTCGCGTATTTTATGTTTTTCCATCACAATTGTAAATATGGTAGATACTTTTCCTTGAAGCTCGTCAATGAATTTATCTATCGTATCCTAATTCATGTATTTAAAATGAGAAGCAACAAAGGATCGGGAAATCACGCTGAAGCTATTTCAAACAGTGCACAGAAGCAATATTTTACAACTTTCCTCATTGCGAGTTGTAAGGTTGAAAATGCGCAGATTTGCATACGAACTTCTTCTTGTTTGTTTACATTGTTCAATTAAAACTGCACGTTTTATTACAAAATTTCTATGCCGTTGATTTATTGAATTTTATGGATGATATAAATTTTTCTTTTCGTAAGATTTTAGTAGGATAATACGATTAAAAAATAAACTTAACATTGTGTGTGTGTGTGTGTGGTGTGTGTGTGTGTGTGTGTGTGTGTGTGAGACAATGCATTGTATACCAAAAAAATTTTCAAATATTTTCGTTAATGATATCTAAGTTTTATAAAGTACCTTGTGATAAATGGACCAAATTTTTACGATGAACTTTTAGACGCGATTTTGAAGTCAGTTATTTCTCGATAAAAATGTCAAGAAAGTCATTATTCTTTGGAGTTTTTGAAAGTACAAATGTTTTACAATCTTTGCAATTGTGCTTTAAATTAAAATAAAAAATCTATTCAAAGTTAAAAGTAAGAAATATATTAATATTTTCAATTTTTTAAAAAATAATAACAAAAACTAAATAAGATTTTCGATCTATTTTATTTTCGATTTCTGATTATTTAAAAATTATCAGTATCCTATTCTTAAAGATATTTTTTGAAAGAATAGAAGTAAAAAACACTAATAAGTTCCGTCCATTATTGGCTTGTAAAATTTCGTAAATTAATTGCGAACATAGTAAATTAGTTTTAGTAATTACAAATCGCTTTTACTGTTAATTTCCTACTTATATCACTGGAATAGCGAATGATGGATTGCTGACGCCACCGACACAACTGGTCGTCGGAAATGCGCTTCCTTCAGGCGTGGACATAACCTTTATGCGTAGAGCATGTTGAATATTAGCTCGAAGCCGAAGTCTCTCTTCGTCTACGCGTCACTATGTTTGCTAGATAGAATATTATACCAGCATATAGCTGGACATGACTCTATTCTGGGAAATTTGACCATGTTTAACTGAACCAAAGGTAGCTTAGTTAAATAGCGAGCCGTTCGCATTCTGTGAGGTAATTTATTAAATATTTATCACGAAATACATAATCCTCATAATCCATTTGCAACTCTGACACGCTGTACAGTAGGGAATTAAATTTAACCACAATGGATCAAATGATTACTCGTAATACATTTTCTATTGATCTTCCAGCGAATTTTTTAATATAACTTTTAATATAACTTAGTATAACTTTCCGTAATAATTAAATATCGCGATTTCAATTTTAATTCAAATATAACGCAAACTATGTTGATCAAACGCTAAAATGTTTTATTAAATTTAATACATGGATCAAAGAATCGTAATGTTATCACTGATAATAGAAATTACAATTGTTACAAAGTTGCGTTTAAAAAGTTTGTAAAAAATCGGCAGACAATTTATTCACAATTTAGACATTTTCAGCTTGTTTGAGCCAGCATCATCCGACTAATCCCACCGATAAATTGCGGTTAAATTAACATTTTCGTGCGCGAACTTTGTGATAATAGTGATGCGGTGGATATTCCGAAAACTTTCGAATGGCATAGCATTGGTCCATAACTCTCCGAACTAAGAGTATACACGAACATCATCAACGATGTGCCTAGTTTACAGCACATATTAATATTTGATGTCCTTTCACGCTGGTGAAGTTTTCACGCACGACTGGCACAATAAGCTGATAAGAATTGTCAAATATAGAAATACATGAATCTCCAATTTGCAAACTGTGCAAATAGATTTTAATTTTATCAACACAATCAAACTGCATAATTATTACTTTTTTCCTTTCTAATATAATTTTAACGTATCTTAATAATATAAACAAAGACTTAATAACAAATAAGAACGTGTTAAGGAGAGACATGTTGTTTTGACTATACAATATCAGTTAAAAGTATCAGTCAAACAATTAAAATAAACTCAGCCAAATAAAAAAAGCAAAATAAAAAAATAATATCAGCTAATATTAGGCCAATTCAAAATATCCAGATGATTATAACTTGTAAATAAGTTCTGAAATCAACTGCAAAGAACAAACTAACAAATAATTTTACTTATAATAATTTTACTTATATGATTTTATGCAGCAAAATGACCATATTTTTCTGCAGTTTTAGATCAATAACTTGTAAACGAATAAGTAATTTTAAATTAACCTTTCAACGCACAAATATTTATTATTGTTTAATCAGTATACGTTTAAAATTTGATTTAATTTTTAATGTCACTTTCTTATCAAATTTACAAATAAATACTGTAAAACATGATTTTACGTAAGAATCAAGACTAACAAAAAAATTAAATAACTTTTAAACCAATAAGAGAATTGTGCTCAAATTTTACACCGATATTCGGATGTAGTAATAGAATAATCTAGGAAATTTTTATATTTTTGGCAATGTTTTGAGATATACCTTAATCCTCCATGAACCAAGTGGAAAATTAACATGGATCATATGCGGATACATATCTGATACTCCATACTATACTTCATCATAAATATATTATTTAATGTGATTGGTAACAATGCACTCTCCAGCTAGTACGAAATCAGCAACAAGCATGCGATTTAGAAAATTATAGAAATTTAATCTTGCTGGAATATGTATCATACCCCACCTTCGTTCACGAAGAGTTAAATATTGCTAACATTTAACTTGTACTAACAATATTGTACTACAATAATTTACAAGGATTTATGAAATCAAAATAAATTAAAATTTGTAATGAAATTGCTACGTATCAATTTCAAGCTTTGATCTAAATTTCAATTTATTCTGATTTTATTTCTATTATCAATCTCGTTATTCATTCCATTTTATTTTTTGATTGTTTTCAATGATGGAATAATTAAAACTTTCGATATGTACAAATATCCGACAAGAGAAATACAATAAAAGAGAAATATAATAAAATAAAATAAATCTAGAATGCGCGCGTAGAAAAGTTATGCAAACGAAGTTAAAAAAATATTTGTACATATATATGATACCGAGAGAAAAGTATAATCTTTTATAACTATTCTCTGAAAATACAAAGAGGATTTAATATATAAGGACATTATATAAAATACATATAAATATATCTTTATTTATGCTCGTTGATCTCGATAAGAACAGAATATTTATCGAGCAACATTCTATATAATCGTATCATAAGGTATTTGCTTTCTAATGAACCGATTTTTCGCGTATTATACGAATCTATTTTGTGCTCGTTATATATCTGAACAGAAAAACGATTGCGCGGCATGGGGCGAATCTTACGTAATTCAGCATTTGAAAGTGGGTTGCACGGTTCACCGGAGTTATTTTCTGGCTTCTCCGGACGGAAGCTGCTGTCCGATCTTCGTTTCTGCGTACGATAATCCGCGCGCGCGTGCTCGCACATGTAGCGAAATGCGTACTAAAATGTGTCATCGACAGACTGAACATTTACTTTCCATGTGAACAAAGACCCACAATGAAATTTTCAATGATTTTATAATCGAAAATTGTTACGATTTGTTACAAATATTATTCCATTGTTCAATATTACATTATGAGTAATAAGTGTCTTCTAATTTTCCTCAATTTTTTCCATCTTAATTCTTTGTAGCTTATTTTGACTAATTGTTGACTGATATTTTTAGCTAATATTGTATGGCCAAAATATGCCTCTCCTTAACATGTTCTATTTGTTATTAAGTCTTTGTTTATATTATTAAGATACGTTAAATAAAAATTATATTGAAGAGGAAAAAAGTAATAATTATGCAATTTGATTGTGTTGATAAAATTAAATTCTAAATAAATAACAAGAAGGAGCTACAAACCAGAATTTTATGTATTTCAAATTCTTTAAACATATGTTTCGACCTTATTATTAGATCATCTTCAGTATACATGTAGAGAACGCAAATTTAACAAAATTAATAAAACGGTTAGATACAATTTTTACAGATTATAGTTACGCAAAATGTATTCTTTCATATCTATCTTTTGTCGCAATTATGTAATCCTTTCAGTCTTGTAATATTCTCAGTTACATTTTTCCATTATATCGGTCGCAATTAGTATAATGATGATAAAATCCATAATGATGATAAAAATATTTAAACATGTTGAGTCATTCATAAAAATGTATCAGCACACATTTTCAAACGTGAATTTTTAACAAGAATAATCAGTAGTTGAAACAATGAGTCAAATTAATTCACAAGAAGCAAATGCGATCAGAGTTAAAATTGAAATCAGTTCAGTCAAAAATTATTTGTATTATATTATATGCATATAATGCATGTTCTAAGAATTTGAAATATATAAAAATCTGATTTGTAACCCTTTCTTGTTAATTATTTATTGTTTATTATTATTGAGATTATAAGATTATTATTTTTAAATTAAATTCTATTTGCACAGTTCGCAAATTGGAGATCCACGTATTTCTGTATTTGACAATTCTTATCAGCTTATTATGCGAGTCATGCGTGAAAACTTCATCAGTGTGAAAGGACATCAAATATTAATTTTCCTCAATTCTCTCTATCTTAATTCTTACATTATATTATGATTTTTTATTATCTCAGTTCTTACATTACGTGATTACTTTTTATTACCTGTTCGACCCAGAGATTCGTTGTCATGACCTGATTCTTCAAATTCTGCAAGAGAATAATTTTGTGAAAGTACATCATTCTCCCATACTTTGAAAATATCGCAATATTTCGTTATAAACCGAAATATCTTATGCTCTTTTAACGGATATTATATGTATCCGCTATAATTTTTATCATTGTGGAATGTAAAGTATTCAGCTAAAATTCGCATTCAAATAACATAGCTAATAATGTTTAAAAATTCATATTAAGACATTATTATATAAAAATATTTACTTTTCTGTTATAATTTAAATATTTAATTGTAACATTTAAATCCACAATTCTTGTTTATTTTTTTTTCATATTATTTTACAAATAATGTGACTGCAAGAATATTATTGCTTACCACATCAATAAGTTGCGAAAGTTTCAGTTTTATTTTAACGGTAAGGTTGTCTGTAGCGTTGAACGATGGACGAACCAATTTGTTGTAATTCGACAAGAGATCGTCATATAATCGTTTTGCATCTGGATTTCCTAAGCATCCTGGAAATATAGGAGAAGCATATCTTAAAATCGTTGCCTAAACGAAAAATTTATCGCACTAAACTAAATTTCCATATGTTACAATGTCTGCTTATAGAACACGATTGTCTGCTTATAGAACAGAAGCTTAAAGTTAAATTAACAGAGGGCAAATTGAATCGAATGTAATGTCAAACTTATATGCGTTATATCACACAAGATGATAAATCATTCAATAAATTATTACGATATAAGTTCAAAGATGATTCATTTTTATTAATTTCTATTAATTAATTTAAAAGAATTTTTTATTTACGATCTATTGAAGTTTCATTGTATTTTTCCATTGTAACGTGATTTTTCGTCACTTCTGTGAGATTTAGAATTTTTTAATATTGATGACGGACAGACGAACCGATAGACGAAACGAAAAGGAAAATTCCTATTTATCCCTATTTATTATGTATGTTTATATTATATACATACGATTATGTACTCGTATGTACAGAAAGTAATGCGTTACTTGTTACACTGTTATTATTATCGTTATTTTTTATAATATTTAGAAATGATTTTACAATTTTTCATGGCGATAACGATAATAGGACTGGAAAAATATCATTTTTAAAAAGCAGAACTTCCTTATTTTTTTACTCGTTTCATAAGGAGATACTTTTTTTAATGAATAACATGTAATGGTAACAAATTATTTTTCAAAAGTAACTTTCCCAATCCTGGCTTTATCGTCACAGTCATAAAAAATTGTAGTCATTACCAAATCGTTATTATCGTTATTAAAAAAGTAACGGTGACGACATCACAATTAATAACGCGTTACATTCTATTCCTGTGTATATGTATGAATATTAGATATAGAAATGATAGCTCACCATTTGAACCATATCAAACATGGTGGTGAAGAGATGATAGTAACAGAATTCTATGAGAATAATACTCTTTGTCTTGTTAATTTTAGCAACTCAATTGTTACAATCCTTAAATGCAGACTGAAAATTGAAATGTATTGTATTATAAAATGTTCAATTATCTCAAGTCCCTTGACAGTCTTGACTATATCTTTAAGTGAAATAATCGGAGATTCGTTCGAAGTACAAATTTATAAGACGCAAAAAATAATTGAAAGAAAATACGGAAATATTTTTTCGTATTCATACACATACATTATCGCGGCACTAGTGAAATGTGCTTCTCAAGTCACGCTTTATGGCTCTAATACCGTTGCCCACAGATCTACAGGCTCAACATTTTACTTTGAAATTACAAATAAGTGGAGAACGGTTGGACGACGACGAATATATATTATATCTGGTTCGTATCTTCCGGCCTATGTGTTAGTCTTTATAATGACAGCAACACTTTATGCACTGCCGTACGGCAAAGGGTTAAATATGCGCAAAGCGAAATATACACGTTCACATGGGCACGGATAATGGGAAAACTACGAAGCGGAATTACCGAGCTGTCCTGTTACGTGGGCAAACTATCCACGGTTGTCTCCCTTTCTTTGATATCTGCTCTCGGGCGAAATATTTCCCGCTTTTCCTCTTCCCGTATCCTTGTTTTCGCTTCGTCTATCTCTGACCGTTTGTCCATCATCAATATTAGTTCTAAATCTCGCAGAAGTGACAAAAGGGATTGTTTATACGAATAAATTATTTAAATATGAGAAACGTCAATTACGATCAAAGTTAAATGTTAGACATATATATTATTTAAAATAAATTTTTTATCTCAAAAATATGACTGCACGTTGATTACTTTCGATAGGTAAATTCAATTTACTTATTATGTGAATCGCTTTTTATTTTAATTTTATAATATTCTTCAAAAGAAAATAAATTCTTGTTTTAATAGTATATAGTGTTTAAATAATAATGAGTTTTTCTAAAATTTAATAAATGTATTTTACGATTATTATCAAGAAAATATTTTTTATTAAACAATCGTTAAAAGGAAGAAAGGAAATTATTAATCACTTTTCTTAGAATTTTCAATAGAATGATATTTTTTCTTAGTATAGAAGTTCGTGATTATTCTTACAAATTTTTTCCACGTATTATTTAATCACCTTATCTCACTTATTTTGGTACAAACTCTAATTTGTCCATTTGCTTGGATTAAGGAAATTTTATTTTTCAACCAACATGACGTCGATTATGCATCTATAGAGACGACCAAAATTTCCGCTTATTCGACGAGGCGCGAATACGTGTCGATATTTCATTATTATGATAGAGTCGTCAATTCGGCTCATCGTTATATTATTTATTACGCTCGCGCACGTCATTTTATTACCGTTTTACGAGTTTCTATCCGTTCAAAACTAACGCGTGCGTCGCCAGTGATTTTAATTTTAAAACTGAGCCATGGAGGGCTTCTTCCGATTCGTATATCAAGAGACAGTCCCAGGAAATTGGATTCGAAACTAACTGAAAAGGTTATAGCTGCGGAACGAAAGGCTAAAGTTGCCTGCGAGAATGTCAATAGTGATGTCTCGGCATCCGATTTTCCTGTATTCCGTGTTTATTCTAATTTACCGCTTGAGATATCAGAGTCATCAACGATGCGCTAACATTTATGTTTGTTGAAATGTTACAACATAAAAGTGGAAAAGACTTGTCCACAAACTTTTATAGCACGTTGGCTTTTATGATTTAACTTTGACAGTATTAAAATTTTGCGACGAAATATCTATTAACGCAATGGAAAACTGTTTTTGACTTTTATAGACTTATGCATTTACGATTTATTGATTTGATATATTTCTATGATTTAATAAATTTCAATGACATAGATATTTCACGCGTTTTACGCTTAGCATTTTATAATTAAATTGTATAGATATTTCAAAGACATATCGACATCTGAACACAAAAATTTATTTAATTTAACATTGAAAAAATATTCTGATTAAAACCAATAAAAAAGGTTTCAACAAGAATTACATTTTAATGACTGTTTCGTGTTCAGTGTGTGACATAGGCATCTCCGCAAGAAAAATAATACAAATAAAAAAATATACAGTAAGATTGGAAACAAGACCGGTTATGTTAAATACATTACTTAAAATATGAAGTGTCACTATGGTCTGAATGTTAAGATATTGAACTATTATATATATTCATATAAATAAATTAATTTCAGAAATGATAATTGCGTGCCGATATGGTTGTCGGACTTTCAACGCAATCAATCTGAAATATTAATAATTTTCCCAAAATTTCCCAAATTTAATCTTAAAAAACTGTAATAAACTTATTGCGAAATATAAAGTTATATAGAGTTTCAGCACTGGCAATGAATTTTGGAACACAGCCATAATTACGCATGTGATTGTCAGATATTAGCCATGTGGTTTATTTCAATAATATTGTATTGTTAAAATTATGATAGAAATTCTATTTAATCTCATAAAAATACTATTCTTGTTGGACTTTTATATTAGTTCACAATCAGAATATTTTTCTCTGTGAAATTTCAATTGATACAAATATTATTTATTGAAATATTTGACAATCACACGTAATTATACATATATACGAACCGATGATTAATTTTCTAAATGGAATTGCACTTGAAGGTCTGATTCTGTAATCGTGTCATTTGCTCCGTTTAACATACTCGTGTATGATTTTTCCAATAAAAAAGTAGGAAGACGATGAAAAGAAGAGGAAATGATGTTACGGTCGTCTCACGAATGCAATCCACGTGCACAGGTACGCAAAAACAACGTTTAGAAATGCAATCATAAATGCAGACAGCCAGTTATGTATATACTTACGAACCGCGATAATGTACGCATCTCATAGATCACAGCCGTATGGACGACAATATATATAACGATATGATCGTCCATATGGATTATAGCAACTTTGAACTCGCAAATACACTCGCGGGACATGGAAAATGTTTTACGAGCCTCAAGTAGATTTCGTCTATGTGTACATTTACAATCATTATTTGCGTATGAACGCAAGAGTGTATACATTTGTCTATACATTTTGTATTTTTGTGCGCGTTTTTCCTCGTAAAATGGAGAGAAATATCGACAAAAGATGTTTTTATGTATTTGTTAGAAAATTTTTATTTATTAAAAAGGGAAATAGCACGCGCGCGTGTGACCTGATTGTGTTATATATATATAAATTGTACTATATTTATTTATTGTAATCTATTTAACTATTTCATGTTCAGTATGACATATCGCATCCTTGCAAGAAAAGTGATAAAAAATATAAAATTGTTCAAGAAAGAGGAAAAAGAAAAGTGCGTAATATTTTAAAATTAATTGTTTATTAGAGTAGTATAAATATAAGTTAAGTAGAGATAGTTATAATTTTGCTTGTTTCAACTTTTCCAGAAATAATGCAGAGATTAATTTTGTTATTTTGATGTTGTACGATATCTTTAAAAACTATCCCTATATTCATTTGTCATTTTTTTGGGGAAGAATTTGAATTCAACTTATATCACTTTTCGTGATTAAAGGTTAATGTATTTAAAATACAATTTACACATAATACGAAATTTGAAAAATTTTAACTTGTGCCACTTTCTTGCAGAAATAAGATATATTGTAAAATATCTAAAAATATATATCTTTAAGTATTTTAATTATTAAAATCAAATAGATCTCATTTTTTAAAAAGCATCTCTTTTTTAACTTTTAGAAAGAATATTATAATAAATATCTGTTATAAAATATAAAAAATTATTTGTGTATCCGAAAATTCTTGAATTAATTATAAAATATTTGAAACTTTTGTCCACAGCAATTAACCAAATTTAGTTTCTAATGACATAAATTTCTTATCATATTTATATTATGTAAAAATGTAAATGAAACCTTTTTCAAATCTTTTATATTTCAATAGTAAATACTTGCAGATATGAGGTATACATTAAACTAAAATTTTTGGATAATATTACATTGTTCTTATTGTTACATTCAACGAACTGCCACTCTACTTCGGTATTAAATAATATTTTAGTCCTTTTTGGTTCTAGTAATCCTTTAACCGTTCCACTCTCCATATTCTTTATTCATGGAAATCCATTCCCTTCTTTCTAATGTACCCACACGCACATACTTTTTTATGTATTTGCTCTAGGTCCGCACTCGATATAACATTCGCGTACTTACTCTCTTTCTCACACACACACACACACACACACACACACACACACGCACGCACGCGCGCGCGCGCGCGCGCGTCACGTTTAACCAAAAATACTGAGATTAATTATAAATGCAACAAGTGCGTTCGACTCTTGAGTTCGCTCAGCGTCGATCTCAAGAGAGTTTCTACTTCGTCCTTCCAATTCCTAGCTCCTCGAGAGCCCCAGAACGAAGCGAAATATCTCTCGGTTTGCGTCGCTCCTTCCCCAGCTCCCTTGCGGTCCAGAGCTTGGACGTAATCAAATCGGTCAAAATTCGGTTCCTGCTGCGTTCACCCTCTTAATTCCTTGCGTCCGGAGTTTAGACGTAATATTATCAATACATTTCGTTATATAATAATAATTTTTTATTTTTTGGAAATTGAGTCTTTATATTTTACAATTCGGAAAATGTTTGTTCTCGGAAAATCAATAAAAATATATTTTCACTAGAATTTAAAGATATTTAAAGATATTTTTTTCTTTCATTTAATATTTTATTTTTTTTATGTTCTGATATGATTTTCTATTCAGGGATTTAAAAAATCTAGTAATATATATAATTTCATAAGAATTTGCAAAATTATTTTTTATTCTTTGAATCTACCAAATTCTTACATTTTGATCTCATTTTCATATTCAACTCATCGAATATTTTTAGAAATATATAATAATTTAATTAGATATACGTTCTTTTACTTAAAAAATATCAGATATAAATAAGTTGAAAAATAATTTAAAAAATTTTTTATTTTAACAAAACATATCTATCAACTAATTTAAAGAAACCAGATAAAAAAGTTAAATTTCTTTTTTCTTAAAAACTGGAATTAGTATAATTTGGAAGTCGAATTCATAATTTATGAATTATAGAACTCAATATGCAAATTCATTATATGTATCCAATTATTCATTACATTACCGAGTTAAAAATTCAAAAATAACCGAGTTAAAAATTGCTTGTAATATTAATTCATATTTTAAGAAGAAAATAAAGACAATCATGTTTTGTGGAAAAATGAATTGAGATATTGAAAATGATAAGATGAAATTCCTAGTCGATTAGTATCGGCGGATTAATACGAGTCCTAGGCATATGATTTCTAGATTGATCATACATACCTGATATGAGCACTAACATTATCCATATGATCCCCACTAAGCTCTTCATCATGTCGTTGTGTCATGTCCACTTCATCATATCTTTTCGCCTTCGTCCGCAGATCTTCAGTTTTTGCACTGCAATAAGAGAAGGATGGTCGATCGATCGTAGAAACGTTATTAGATCTTGTGTCAACGTACTTTTGTTTCTATTTACAATACATAATTCCTGTTATATTTTCGCTAACAAAAATTATCGTTCTAAAGTAGACAAAGTAAATATCATATTAAACATATTATTTATTGAACATATAATTTTTATTATATATAAAAAATTATTATAAAAATTGTTATAAAAATTGTTTTTTTATTATATTTTTTATGTGTATAATTTATAAATATAATATGTTAAGTTCCATATACATGAATACAGAATAACAATCGAAATTAAGTAGCACTACTTTGTGATTTACACACTAAAAAAAAAAAAAAATTATTAAATTTTAATAAATATTTTTTTGAATAATCCTACGAAATATTTACTTACGCACTGAAAGAAAATTTTTAATTGGCTGTTGCAGCAAATTAGATGGTAAAATATGGTACAGCATTTTTAATTGGCAACAGCCAATTTTTGATTGCTGGAGCTAATTTTTGTTGCGTTTATCCGCAATGTAGGATTTCGATTGACTAATGCAATAAAAAATTGGCTGCTGCAACCAATCTTTTCTTTCAATTCGATAAATAAATACTTAATTAAATAAAGAAAATGATAGTTAAATCAAATTAATGATTCTTGTATCTAAATATGTTTACATTTATTTAGTTTTTACATTTAATAGATAGGAGAGACTGGGAACAGTTGTATATAAATTTTTAGAAAAATACATATATTTCTTTATATAATATGTTTATTTCTTTTAATACATCATGATGTAACAACTATTTAGATTTACGGTACAATTTGCAAAAAGGTGTAATTTTAGGCTGTTTATGAGTAAAATATCAAAATTCAAATTAGTACATCTTGCTCCTTGATTTGGGGCATAATGAAACAGAGCTAAGAAAAGTTGTAACAGAAAAGTTGTTCTAAAAACAAATTATCTGTTTGTAAAACAACACTGTTTTAAAAACAAATTATGTGTTTTAAAACGTAAACTCACTACTTTAAAAACACAAATTCAGTGCTTTAAAAATAAATTATCTGTTTTAAAACAGAAATTATCTTCTTATATTATTTTTGTTTTTAAACAGTAAATTTGCTATTAAAAAGCAGTGAATTTGTGTTTTAGAGTAGAAAATTTGTTTCAAGCAGTGAATTTGTGTTTTTAAAACAGTAAATTTGTGTTTCAGAACATATAATTTATTTTTAAAGCAGTGAATTTGTGTTTGTAAAGCAATAAATAACATCTACTACAATAAGAAGTATACTTACAACGCATTTGCACGCGGTTATAGTGCATGAAAATATGACCTTAGCGCGTGCTTGCATCGCAGTATTTCGACTGATTTCCTAACCAGAATAGTTATCAATTTAAAATGTTTCGGTTTACGAAGCAGAGCGACATTTTTTTCTTATCAAATCTTTATTTTTACGCGAAAATGCATCAATTCAGTATTGTGTATTTTTATCAAAATTTGATATGAGCAGACTCTTCTTAACATTTACTGTTTATATAATGTTACAATTGTAATTATATAGTGTTACAATATACACTAGCGATATGATACTTTTAATCTCAAATCGATATTGTAAAAATTTATATATTTGAAATCACTTAAAAATATCAAAAAAAAACATGCACATAACTTGAGAAAAACAACATATTTTAGAATTAGTAAAATGAAAATATGATAAAATTTTTTTATCATATTTTATTTGAAAGCAAAAAAATATAAAATCGTAAATTTACATTTATATGACTCTGAAGCACAGTACATATAACTTCTTTTACATGCGGTGTACACGCGATTGATGCGACAGATACCGATTTTTGTTCTCCATATGATAATCTTATCTTTTATCATTTAAAAGATATACGCATTGTTACAACTTATCTCCGTTGCAACTGTCCCCAGTCTTTCCTAAATATTCCGCTATAGGACTATTCAAGAAAATATTTATTTAAAATTTAGTAGGTAATCCTTTCTCAGTGTATGAATTACTTTATTGTTTTTTTTTAAACGGATTGTAATTATTTTATATTTTTGTTCAAAATCTTTTAATTCTTCAATCTTTTCAATCTCTCTAAACCGAAGTATACAGGTATCTCAGAATTTGAGGATAATATTATTGTAGCGTGAAACTTCGTGAAAAATTGAGCGATAAAAGCGTAAACTATTTTTTCCATAAAGTAGTTTTTTTAAGTATAAACGTTGGTTTTAAGTTTAATTAATCATAAACGTTGGTTGAAAAGCCATCTGTCCGTGTAATAGTGTGCGTAATGTTTTCTTTAATATATCTAATACTAACATTGCACGCATGTTACATAGACAGATAATTCTTCAATCAACGCTTTCATGCACAGACTACAAATTTTCTCTTACATGGAGTCACAGGCCATCCTCTATCTATTTCTAAAATATTATTTTACTTTTTTATGTAACAAAGATAATTATTACTGCATCACGTAATGTATGAAAAATTGAAAAATCTTATTCCGGTATTCATACTTAATTCTTATATTCAAGATCGTCTTAAGTTCTGTCTTGAGATGTCACGAATCAATCAGAGGACCGTATTAACGACTAAGACATTATTTAAGACGGTCTTAAAATAACAACTGACTATGAATATCAGCCTTAATTTCAATATACATGTAGGTAGGTAAAGTACTGAAAAAAAATTCTGAATGAAAATGGACAAATCAGAGTTTTTTTTGATTAAATTTATTAAAATTCTAATTGAGATAATTGGAATTCTGATTGATACAATATCTCTAATAAAATCTAGCAGAATTCTTATTTTTACCAGAATAATATATACTCAGAAAAGAAAGTTTCTTCAATTCAAAGAAATGTTTCTTTGCTATACGGTTAAAGAAAAAATTTCTTTGATTTAAACGTCATTTCTTTGATTTAAACATCATTTCTTTAAATCAAATTTTTTTATTTGATTTCGAAAAACAATGTTTAAATCAAAGACATGACATTCAATCAAAGAATTTTTTTTTTATATATATTTATTTCTTATATCTTTATATATATTATATTAACTATATAACAAAGAAACATAATTTCTTTAAATCGAAGAAATCTTTCTCTGAGTTGTATCTATCAGAATTCTAGTTATATTAATATTAGTAATATTAATTAGAATTCTAGTAGATTTAACCAGAAAATTCTTATTCGTCCATTTTCCACCAGAATTATTATTTAGTCCAACCATTTTTCTCAGTGGAAATAAACAAATTCGTTGAGTATAACATTGCACGCTGATTACAGTTACGAAACCGAATTTGTAAATTTATTACAAAGGCACAACGCAAACGGATCCGAATAAGGCACACGCAAAGAACACGAAAGATGTCGGCTCATGAATTATGGGTAGGTAATTGTGGGCTATCATGAAAACTTACGATCGTTTTTGCGCTCGTGCTCGCGGTATATTCAAATATGTCTATGTCGGTGAGACGCGCGATAAGCGGTATTCGCTGTGTTAGTAAAAAATATGCAATTTTCCGAAAACTGCGATAGCAGCTCCGCGAAATATCGAATGTTGCATTGTGATCGCAGATAATCGAATGTTATTTATCAAAAATAAGAGAGAGAGAGAGAGAGAGAGAGAGAGAAAACTGTAAAAATCTAGATAGACAATAAAAACTATACAACAATATATTATTTAACATATTATTAATATATAATATATTTTGTTATTTTTAAATAAATATAATCATCAACAAAATTTTGCAAAATTATTATTTAAGGAAAAGTAAAGGCGAAATTAGAATAACGTAAATCATCTAAATTTGTTACAGAATAAATAAATTGCGATTAATCATATTATTAATTTCTGACTCGTTTTGAATTGATTGTCAATAGTAAAGGGAATTTTTAACGGAGAGTAGTCGTGATATTTCCATCGGAAAAAATCCACTTTAAATTCTCTCGAAACTACTACCGTCGCGATTACAACGATGATGCATAATTTTCGACGGCAAAGTGTTTGCTTTGCGCGAAATAGTAGACATTTGATTTATGGTTTTTACGAGCAGGTCAGAGCTTTGTACGCCATTATCGGTGCCAATTTTCGTTTCGAAAGATTTATGACAGTCGTAAGGCTCGCATTACGTGATGTCGAACCCTTTCTGCATTTTGATACTTTTGCAGGTAGTGGTGTGACGGCTGGCGTCAATTATTCCAACGATTCTGAGACTCTCTCCGAATCTCTCGAATTCCAATAAATCCACTCGCGCACGGATATTCCAATCTTTCGCCAGAACAGACCGCGAGATTTCGTCAACATGATCCACGGATTTCTCAAATTTTCTTCCGACTTTCATTTACAATTCATTTTTTAACTGATACAATCATTTTAACACATCCATACATAAAATATGGTATATATCTTATTTATTGCAATAATATGTATATTAAAAATTATGTATATTAAAAATTAAAATCTGACTCGATTTTTAATATTAATTTTGAATATTAATTTTGTCGCTTTATATGTAAGTTCCTTACATAAACATCCTCGATCAATCAAAAGGATTCAATTGTAAAACTAATTTTTCAAATAACTCTAATGATTTTATGTGTCTTATAGAAAAAATAGTGAGAAATCAAGATAATGAAATAATAATGATGCAAGTAAATTAATGGCATAAATTATCTGGTGCTGCTTAAGCTAGTAGCACATGTAAAAAAAAACGTGAGTAATAAGCAATAAAACATAAGCAGTAAGCGAATCGATCAATAGTCTAAAAGAACTAAGGCAATAATACAAAGGCAGTAATAGCAAATGAAAAAAATTGATAAGACATACTGTAAGAATTAGTCAATCACAGTTAAGAATTTTCAAAAACTGTTAATTATGATTAATTAACTCTTATGGTACATATCTTACGATTAAGAAAAATGTGTGCAAGTCCACTTTTTTTGTAGAAAAATACACTAACAGTGTGAACTAACAGTGTGAACACTATTAGTGTGCAATAATAATCTGAGGCACTACTGTACTATTGCACTATTGCATCATTACATTATTACCTATTGTAGTATAATAGCATATGCATTAGTATAATAATGTACTCAACAATCTCATAATATTATACTGTGCAGTAATACTTTTCTATAAGAATTACTGCTTACGGCGTTTTTCTAAGCGCCATTTGCTTAACATATCTTTTTTTTGTTTATCCATTTATTGACGTACGTTGTAGCAATGTTGCTTGCATAGTAGAGAAGAAGATGCCATTATAGCCAGTATAGATATAACTTCTTTTAATATCACCGCTATAGGTGAAAAATTCTAGTAATTACTTATGGAATTATTTGTTCAGTAATTCATTGAATTATACCATGATGCTAATCAATACACAATAGGTAGAATTTATTATGCCGTATTTTTATTTTCAAGCATTTTTAAGATATATTATAGCATTTTATTACATACATATTTCCTCATTATTCTTAAATACTTGATACTTGATACTATCTATTATACGAGTATATATATATATATATATATTTGTTATTTAACACATTTGATTTGGCTGTACTATACGTTTCAAGTTATGCAAAATTAAATAGCATGGCATTTTACTACTGTAGCTCCCTATAAATGCTGACGAGGTTTTCATATCAAAATAATTATTTTTGGAACCCAAATCTAGGGTCGAAACATATTTCTTTTGCTATTGCGAACTGTTCTTATACGAATTTTCTAATTTATATTACTTTGTTTTTCTATCGTTATATTGAATTATAATCTTTTACACACGTACTTTCTGTTTTGGCTCATTTATAGGCTTTTCTTTCGTAAAATAATTCCATGAATGGTAACTTTACTGTTAATCTATAGTTTATAATACATGTAATAGATTTTTTAGTACTGAGTAGCTTATATGCGGAAAAATGGAGAGTAGTCTATATGTGTACATATTGTATGCATTTACAACTTTAAATGTATAACATTTTGTTAATTTTGTAACTAAATACTACTTTTTAAACAAAACTATTTTTTTATTTTTTTTTAAAAGCTACATTACTACTTCTATTTTTCTTTTAGCCGTTATGCAGTATAATTTTTTTAATGTATACTTATAAATAATAAATGTTTTGTAACTTTGAGTCTAGAATTAATTGAAAAACGCTTTTGTTGACGAATGTAATTAAGTTTTAAATTTAAACATTAATTATTAATCACAATTATTAAAATAATTAATTATTAAGTTATTGTATAAAATGTAAATTGATCATAATACCACCGTATTTTTTTTACATATGTATCCGGCGTCATCCGGTGGAAGTGAATTCGACCAAAGAGAAAACTGACTCGCGTTTTAAATAGCAAAAAAGCCACGCGCGCGCAGATGATGTTATTTACATATATATATGTATATTTGTAAAAAGAAGATTTGTAAAGAGAGAGAATCCTTCTCTCTCTCTCTCTCTCTCTCTCTCTCTCTCTCTCTCTCTCTTCCCTTTCCTCCCTCCCTCTCTCTTTCTCTTTCTTCTATCTATTGTAGTTCTCTTTTAATATTTATTCACCTATCTATCTGTCCACCCTCCGTTCACCAATCATTTTTACGTCGTCGTACGATCATGAATCTTTTCCTCTCTTTTATATTTTTCTTCTTTTCATCTGTATCGGCCGTATTCCAGTTCCGCTCGTTGCGACTCGTTGTCATTTTCACGCGTTTGTCACAAACAATTGCATGAGTATTGCGTTGACCTGATTTTTACAGATAGAAAATGAAGATCTTCGAAGAAACAGAAATTATGAAACAATTTGCGAGCATCGGAAAGACTTCTTATATTGCGGTTATATTGTATTAAGTGTTTAGTATTATATTCATCTTCAATTAAAATATTAGAAATTTAACAATATTTTATTTATAAATTGTTCTATTATTACATTCTGATCATCTATTTAAGCACAATTCTCTTATTGGTTTAAAAACTATATAATTTTTTGTTTACTTTTTATTTACTTTTATAAAATCGTCTTATAATATTTATTTGTAAATATAATATTTATTTGTAAATGAGGAAGAAAAAAGTTAAGAATTAAATTAAATTTTATACATATATCAATAAAATAATAATAAATATGCGTGCAAAAGTTTATTTAAATCCACTTACTCATTTAAAAGTTATTGATTTAAAACTAAGCGCGCGCGCAAAATATAATTTTATTGCACAAAATCATCATAAACCAAATTATTTGTTATTTTATCTTTTGCAGTTGTTTCAAAATGTATTCACTGACTAATAAGTAACTATCAAAATTTTTTAAATATAATATTGGCTAAGTTTTTAGCTGATTATTTAACTGATACTTTTAGTTAATATTGTTAATATAGTTAATATACAAACAAAACATTTTTAATCATTAACCTTATAATATTGCAAAAATATTGCGCACTAAAAAAATTTGATAATAACTCAAATGTTGAGTGAAATAATCCTAATCAAATTTTCGGTTTATATAATAAAAAATAGTTTTACTTTTCTAAATATTTAGTATTACCATTATTTATATTTATGATAATACATACTAAATATTTAGAAATAAAATTATATTTAAATGTCTATTAATAAAGCTCATAAATTTAAAAAAACCAATAAAGAAAAGACTTTAATTAAAAACATCATTAATAAACTTCTATATTAATGGCGCTCAATTTTATAAAATAACAATTTTATAAAATAATTTTTGGCTCATAGTCCTTTTTCTTTATTGATTTACTAAAATTATATTTGTTTACATTAATCGAACGTTTGATTGGGATTATTTTGTTCAACATTTGGTAACTATTATCTGCAGATCCTTTTTTTAGTACGGTATTATCAATATAATCCTTTTAATATAATACATCTACATTCATTTACATATAAACATATTCAGAAAAATTAAGAGTAACATCCTGTATTGTTTTATTGAAAAAATGTTACTATTAGTAGAAAAAGAATTAATTGTTTTGTAAGATCGCGCTTGTTGGAATGAGCAGAAGCTATAGTAGAAGCATATTGGAGCGACGCGAATAAATTTCTAATGATTAATGGAAAATTTCCTCAATCATTCGCGTTTGATAAAAAATGGTTATCTTTTAGAGAATATAGTGATTAGAACACACTTTTTGTATTTAAAATAATAATAAAAAATAATAATAATAAAAATTTTCAAAGCTAATGGGAGTCAGAAGAACCAAAAAAGTCGTAAAAAGAGTTGCGCATAGTTATATAGATTAGTAAAATTACTTCTTCATAAAACTATCTTTTTTATTTCGTAAAAGAGACGATTCCGCAGAATGAAATTAGTGGCAATAACTATATTTTTTTAAGGATGTATGTATCTCAAAGCATTATCAAAAATATAAAAATTTTATAGATCGTTCTATTATTACACATCTAATATCTGTAAAATTTGAGCACAATTTTCTTAATGATTTAAAAGTTATTTAACTTTTTGTTTGCCTTGATTCTAACGTAAAATCGTAGTATATAGTCGTTTTATAATACTATTTGCAAATTTGGATAAGGTTACGATTAAATCAAATTTTTTTGTATATACTAATAAAACTTTAATAAATATTCATACAAAAGTTTATTTGGATTTACTTGCTTAAAAATTGTATATCTATAACTGTAACAAAATTTGTTTCGTTACATAAAGTCATTACGTATCATTATTTCATCATTATATAATATTTGTTGTATATTTGTTTTTTGCAATTGATTTCAGTGTGCATTTATAATAAACATTTTTTAACTAATATTAGCTAATTAATTATTGACTTTTTAACTGATATTTTTATCTTTGACTTTGTATACAATCTTTATATACAATCTTTATATACAATCAGCAACTAAAAAGATTGGAATATTTTTTTTTAAATGAGTTTTGGAGTTTTGCAGCCTACTCACTCAAGCGATCCATAAGTAGGAACCAATCTTTCGATAAGCAGACTACGTTCTGAAACTCATCGAATTTCGAGTGAGAGTTTGCATTTCTGAATATACAACCAATTACAGTGCCATATTAGCATCAGAGGCTAACTTAAGCTATCTCTAGGGGCGACAAGTTTAGGGAGGGCGGCATTTTTCGAAAAGAAATTTTAAAAAATAATAATAATTAGGAAATTGCAAGGCTAATGAGAATCAACACGAAAAGAGTTGCGCACAGTTATAGATTAATAAAATTACTTCTTCATAAAACTGATGTCTTATTTCGTAATCTTAAATTCAATTCACTTTGGAGCCATTCTCAGCAATATACATAGTATACAAAGTATACAAAGTAAACTTTATTCTGCAGAATTGTCTCTTTTACAGAGTAGGTACGATGTATTTATTGAAGGTAGGGAGAGTTTTGGAAATCCACGGAATCCATATCAGATAATCGTTTGCGAATCACGCGAAAGGAGAAAAAGAGAAAAAGAACTGGACAAGCCTTTCAAGCGCGATAGATGACGAGCGATCGGGCGGGCGGCCGTGTGAGTGGCAGGCACTTATTATTATCGGTTATTCGGTTCCGCGAGTGCCAATATTCTGTTATGCGCAATCTGGCGCTTCAATGCAGCGGCTGACCAGCTAGCTGGTTGGTCGGCTGGCAACATCTCGCCACTCGGTCGTCCCTTGTCCGCTTCGCATCCATTATTCGGCCGATTGGCCAGTCAACCCTGTGTTGCATTTTTCCGCGTAGAACCGCGATATCGTTTAGCAATATCGCCATGCGCAATAAAATTGCATATTGCATATATACACAAGTTGATCCGTTTTCAGACCTATCAAAACCCAAGCTTCTCATATATGATCCTTTCATCCTTCCATCAATCTTTTCCTTAAAAAAAATGTCGAAGGAAAAAAAATTACTATTTGTCGCAAATTTTCGAAATCTTTTGAAGAACTTATTAAATGTGATCATAGTTGGGAATTGAAAAACTGGAAAGATTTAAAGAAAAATTACGTGTATGTATTGCTAAAATTATATCATAAAAGTTTTGTCTTAAAAACATTGGACTATTAAATTAATTTTTTTTAATTAAATTCAAAATTTTTTTTAAATACAGTCTGAAATTGAAAGAAGGTTTTTAATTTCTATTAGCACTTTACCTAATAGATCAATTTCTAAGAAATTTATTCTCAGTCATTTATTATTGTTCTCAATATTTTTGATTATTGAAGTAAAATCAATTCCAAACTAATTAAAAAATCCATCTATAGAAAGTAGCTCAGCAAGTCTGCGACGATTCATACACGTGAGTATATATGTATGTACAATTTTTACGATTGATAATAAAAACTTTCATACAATATATGACGAAATGGAAACTCAACAAGCCATTAATTGATGCGTGATCGAATCGACTCGATCTATGTGCAAAATTTGAAAAGCTTTCAGTAAAAACAATTCAGCAGTCGGATCTTCATCGACTGGCCTATATATAATGGCTGACGAGTCATCCGCGTTTATTTTGTTTGCCTTGTTTTCATTTTCATGTATAAAAATTCAGTTATTAATTATGAATGATCAATTTAAGAATGATAATTTAAGAATAAAGATCAGTTTAACGTTAAAAATGCGAACATAAAATATTCTTCACTATAAAGGAAAATTAGCCTTATAAAACGTAAAAAAGATCTCTCACCTTCTTTTAGTTATACATTCGAATGTTTTAATTATTTTTTAGTTTGACTAAATACTGAAATATTTCACAATTTTTTGTGAAAATATAGATATACGTGATAATTTTTTTACGCTTTTATGAGATATCAATGTCATCGATATTTTTACAAATAAAAATATAATTTTTTTTACACGTAATATGATTTATCTAATTTTATTATTCTGCATATAAAAGTACTGAGACAAGATTTCTTAATACTAATGTAACATAAATACTAAGAAAAGTTTATTTATTTTTACGCTTCACTTCTGACATAAAAATGTGAAATGAAATGTTTGGTATATTTACTTTCCTACTTTGATACTTCTATGCAGAAAAGATCAATCAAATATAAATAAAATATAGTTACTTCAAAAAATATGTAATTTTCAATGTGCAATTACACTTTTTTTTTATGTATATTTTCATTGAATTTCAATGTTACAGAATGTAGACACATGAGATGGATTTCTGTATTTATTCGTGGCTATATTTATTCATGGCATGAGGAAAACGTGATTTGTGTCAGTTTCATTTTTTTTATACGCCTACATTTACAAGATAATCGGAAACACATACACGCATATATACATACATAATGAATTAAGAATCATCTTATCATTACACGACTTATTGTCAGTTATTTAAAAAGATACACGCTTGACAAAAGTTTTTCTTTTTTTACTTTAAAGTATTTCTTGCAGAATCCGAAATACATATAAAACATATTACAAATGAAAGAGATATCGGAGTAAAAGCATGAAGTAGGCTCTATTAATACGTAAAATTTGACGGCTAACACGTCGATATTGCCGTCGCAAACCGTCTTCGTTTCAGAATATCGTTTAGGAAACTTCACATTTCCTTCACTCCCGTCCAAAAGTTATTTCTGCAACGTGGCCCGGGATCGATAACCCGTCCGTCGCACTGTCCATGCCTGGCATTTTCGCAAGCTTGAGAGATGGATAATTATCTCCCGCTACATACAAGAAGCTCTTTAAACGGCTTTTCTACGATTCACTTTTTTCTTTCATCATCATGTGTCATCAGCAAAACTAGCTAGTAAATTAGTTTTTCTCATTAACTTCAGTATGAGAAATGAGCAAAACTGTACGTCGTTTGCAATTTATGTCGAGTATTTAATGCGACAGGATGTCCGGGCTTATCGAGCTATTGTACATCTGAATTCCAAGAACCGAAATGCACGTATATCATTAATGTTTAAAAGTTGTTATTTATTCTAGGTATATAATGTAATTATATCTAACAATGAATTATCATTTTATGAAAATTGATGCTCAACATAAATAATTCTATGGTAAAAGAGTCGAAAATCCTATGAGATTTAATTTAATTTAATTTCACGAGGTGCTGGACATTTCAACAATTGTTATTGAAATACTATTTTATAGTCCTTAAGTGAAATTAACAATTGCAAAACAAAGCAAAATTTTATTTCAAACTTATGACACATACATTTTTATGTTTCCCTAAGTTTGACACGATGTTAGGAAACTCTATTTACTGTAATTAGTAGCTTTAGGATGATTATGACGTAGTTTAATAACTGTGATGTAATATGTTTAGACATTAGTAAAGTTGCGTGCTACGTTAGTGAATGAGCCATGGGACGTTGTTAATCAACGAAAATTAATTGCGAAGAATAATATTTCTTAACAACAGTAACAAGATTTATGAATCTAATAACGCGCCAGCGCGTTACGATTGCGGTAACAATCGCTTATATAATCCTCGGTTAAATAGGTCAAACTGCCATTTGTCAAGCAAAAATTTGTGACGAGCTCGACGATTAATTTTTCTAAAACATAGAGAAACGAAAACGAAACGAAAACGAAAACATAGAGATACGATAAATAAAATTCACATCGATACTTTCGATCAAAAACATTTTTAATCTGTCAAACTTTCCTGTAAAGCGTATCTGACAAAATGTTCGTAGACACCAAATGATTGGTATATATTTCTGGTTTAATTAATCGAGATTACAGCGGTAGCGCGCATTCGGCTCTCGTGTGTAAAAATCGCGCACGAGGGAGTTATCGGATATGGACGAGGTGAAATTTTACGGATCATTCTAGCGTGTCGCCGAAGTAACATAAAACTGATGCTTTCTATGCGATCCTGAGGGAGAGATATCTATAAATTCGGCACGTGGGATATACGTTACGCGATCCTCATTGCGCGATCGGTTTACAAATGGTTTAGTAAAATGTCTCTCTTCCTCTTGTTCTCTCTCTCTC
>NW_012130074.1:3410585-3418624 GCF_000143395.1 Atta cephalotes
CTCTCTCTCTCTCTCTCTCTCTCTCTCTCTCTCTCTCTCTCTCTTTCTCTCAGAATGAACTAGTTGGAAACGAGAGAATTGATAATTAATCCGTCTGTCGCGGTTGTTCATAAAACTATTCGACGATGCGATCGATCGAAATTGTAAACCTCAATCTGGTTGCGGAATAATAATATATCCAGACGACTGAGCGGGAAGTTTCAATGTGCTATCGCGCGTTTTTAATAAAAATATATGTGCCATAAAGGAATTACGAATTAATCCACGTGAGACGAGTATAAACAAGCGGCCGCTTTCATGAGGGTGATCGCTCACAAAAACCTTCTTCCACTTGCGACGCACTCTTTATTTTTCCTTTCTGAACATATATGTGCAACACACATGCACACATATACATACATATACAATACATATACATACATATACATACATATCAATGAACCTACGACGGTAAAATGATCAATGCACCAGACTAACGTAGAGGCTTTGACGAACTAAATAAAAACTCGCAAGAGTACAAAATATGCACTGTTTAATTTAATATCAATCCATGTGTTTGCTAAATTCATTGAAAAAAATTAGGATTAGTCAAAATAATTAACCTTTAAGGTTAATTAACCATAAAAAAACATATCTGTCAGATACATAATGTAAGAACAGTGATTATTTGCTAAAGTATGTAGCTGGATATAGATCTGAAATAATTTTGCTTGAACCATTAAAATAATAATTATATAGGACAATCAAATAGTTAGTTGCTATAATATTAAAACTTTTTAGCATTGTCACCAACGCGTTTTAAACTTTCAACATAATAATTTTAATGATCCAATAAAATTATTTTTAGATTTGTATTTTATTCTCCAAAATTTTTATAGTAAAATTTAATTTTAAAGAGTGACAAAAAATGACAATTGAGTATTGAAAAAGAATAGTTCAATTATTAATTTCTAAAAGTAAGATTTCACTCTTTGGAGTCACATTTCTAAAGATTTTAAAAAGTAGCTAAATTTTTAGAAACCGTTCTCTCTATGTAGAATTAAGAGATATTACGCGTAATATTATTTCTCATCGAAAAATGTAGACAATCGATCTTTATGTGTGACGTTATCGAACATACGTAATTCTTGCTACGATATATTTATTGCCAGTGCACATAACGTATATTATAGATTTTTAATATTAGTAGTGAATATCGGAACACAGCCTCTAATGCATAAATCATCACGCCGGAGATTAAATATGATCGCTGATTCTACTTCCGGTACTCATCCGAGATCGTGCACGTTCTCGTAAAAGTCGTTGATATTGATTTTTTTCGAGATGACTCATCGGCAATAAAGACTCATTCATTGATGACTGATGATTTATTACCGTAGTACAATTGCAGTTGCTGAGAACCTATCTATCAATGTCTCGAAATAAAAGAGTCAATCACCAATCATCGAGCTAAGACCGATGTTGCGATTATTGTAAACGTTATGGAAGAATTCGAGCTATGGAAGCGCTCGTGTTTGCTCGCGAAACATACGGATTTACGGAGTGTTGAATAATTTTCTCAGCATTATTGTCTTCGTTAGTTGAATTTTTGATTTAATCTCGTTATTGTTTGCTTGATTCACAAAGTCCAATTTTAGTAGTACACGATACTCTGGGAGAAGATAATGATCGCTTCGTCAGGCACGGTGTAACTTTGGTGAACGGTCGATACCTCACTGCAGTAATTGAACCTCCCTCGGGAATAATGAAGAAACGTGATTTGTTCACAGAGATGAAAGATTTAACTGTTGTGCGAATCGTCGTGCAATTAATTAATGTTCATATCCTCGAAAAAAAAAATTAACCTCAATCGAATATCGAATTTATCTATGACGAGCAAAGCAATCTGATTATTTAATTACAGAATGTCTTTCTCATCTGCTTTAAAGTTTTCTAGATATTAAAAAAGTCGTAATATTAAACGGGATATTGATTTGACAAACTGTTGTGCTGTCAATTATAAAAATTATTAGATTATATATAAACAAATAAAGAAAAAAGAATATTTCGGTAAACAAGCATTAGCAATATAAAAAAAATTTATCGAAACAAGAAAAAATTATAAAAAAATCAAAATGTTTGCACAATTCAATAGCTTAATTCTATTTTTGCTTCATAACATATTTACGTATACATTGCTTTTATTTCCAGAGAAAAAGATAAGAGAAGTAAAATATAACAATGATGAAATTTTTGTGTTCAGATTATAACGACACTACCTATGTTGATAATTATTAACATTCCAGTGGGAAAAGGAATGCTGCTGAATTTCCCGGTATTCACCGAGTCTCACGGGACGTCTTTAACATTGTATTATACTAGGGAAACTTCCGCTCTAGGATGTGTGATGAAAGATACTTTCCGAAAGTTTCAATCTGAAATTTCAACCCTATTGCTAATGAACTACATATTAAATTATCTTGTAGATACTAATTATAAGTGCAATTACAGCAAAAGATACTAATAACGTAACTAAGATTCTTCTTCTTTCAGAATACACTAATTATTATTAAGATTAAGAGCTCGTGTCTGCAAGATTTTTCCAATTTAATTTTCCAATTTCGTTTTCAGCGTTTAATTTAGAAAATGCCCTTCGCGGAATTAAATGTCTTTAATGAAATGTAACTTCTATGACAAATTTTGATCTGCCATTGTTTGATGTGTATGTAACATGTAACACATTAGATCAACGAACTTGGTCACCGGAAGACGGAAATTCCTGGGCAGTCCTGTCTGACTGGATACGTCTTACTTCTCGTCAAGCAATCCCAGAAATGCCTCGCGGAATTTCAGAAATTCCAAGAAGAGTGGGAGAACCGTAACTGGAGCTTCTTGTTAAAATGAAAAGCCATTAGAAGATATATCAACGAAATAAATTGAATATTTAATTTATAGACATACGAAGGATTAAAATAGGGATATAAGAAAATTATTAGATTATAAAGCTTATTTGATAAAGGCAAATCTCTGAAATCAAATAGCATTACTTAATTAAGATAAATTAAACTCATGAAAATCGACAGAATATTCTTAAGGAGATTCTAAAGACGATTAGTCATATTATAAATAGTACTTATACACAAACGAATTACATGTTAAGGGCATGTCACTATATATTAATATATCAATATCTCACGCACACATACACATAAATTTTCGTATGACAATTACATTTTAATTAGACGTCTGAGTCCAATTTTAAGAACTCCATGTTATTTCTTGGAAATTATTAATCTGTGAATTATTATTTAAATACAGATTGCACAGCTTTTACATGAAGCAAATGTTGTCACGACAGCGCTTTGAAGCGTTATATTGAACTAAGAATGGTAAAGAAGATCTCAATTTCGAAACTTTGTCGTTCTCAGGATAAACTCCACCTTACAGATATTAACACTACTCTTGAGATTTAAAAAATGATATCTAATTTTGGCAATTTCTTATAGTAAATTAATAAAGTCAATTAAAAATTGTTTTTAAGGGCTTTACTTAATTATCGAGAGCAAAACAATTTTTGTAATAAGCAAAAAAATCAATTCTGAAAACTTTAGCGTTTTTCTTAAAACGAGATTTTCAAAGCCGGTGTATACGATAACTTTTTAATCGATTCATTTGAAATTTGCACAGATTATTCTCAGATGTTTAATGTAGAGAAGTACGTAAGATTTTTATGATATATTGAAAGCTTTTTTATTATTAACATTTAAAAATGAAATTTTTTTTTGGTCGAAAATGTTACTTTTTCTTAAAATATTTATCATTTTTACAAAAATAAATATTTTGAAATGAGCCTACGTACTTCTCTAGTTTTTAGTATGTAGATAATAAAAATTTTTGAATTTTTGTTTCACATTAAAAGGTGTAAAAAATTCCATGTACATCGCATTCGCCAAAAAAAGGAGGCTCGATGCTGCTGATATAGCACTGCCATTTTATATGATAAAAATTAAAAAAAATTTTTGTACTCTTAAAAATTCATATAGTAAAGCCCTTAAAAATGATTTTTATTATTTTAACTTTATTAATTTACTGTAAAAAATTGCCAAAATTAGATATCATTTTTAGATCTCAAGGATGCAGATGTTCTCCCTTAATGCGTATTTTTTAATTCTGGAAAAGAATTTTCGAATTAGAAAAAAGAAAAAAGTAATTGTTATACAAAAATTATATGGTTCAATCAGTAATATTGACTATTTTAGAATCCCCTTAAACGTAGAGTCGAATTCAATTTGCGTGCTTCGTGATTGGAATCCGTATCCGTGTAACGCGCTATTGATCCAGTGGTTAATATTTTAGTTGCATCCGTATTTCACGATTAACAGCAATTATGTTTAGACAAAAAGTTTAATGCAACAGGTGGGACTTAACGCTCTATGAGTATGTACTTTATAGCTTCGTTAATACAATGCGTATAATCCGTAATCGCTTCACCTGAACAATCGTTATTCCTTTCCCATTTTATTATACATTTCCTCGTTTTTATATTCAATAATTATTAGATTTCCTGTTTTAATCTCGATTAAAATCAATGAATTTATCAATTCAAATCCTGGTTTCCTTGAGATTTTTCCTTAAAATTCACCAAACGATTGGCTTATTTCAAATCCCGTTCCAGATCGCCGACAAAGTCTATTGTTATGCAATCACGCAATTTGACTAACAATTCCGACGTATATGCTGCAGATACAAAACGGCTGACGATGGTTGAATCTCACGAGCGGAGAAGAGGGTTTCCCGGTTCTCAGATAATCGAATATCGGAGACTCGAGACGCGCGCGTGTCTGAAAGACGTTGGAGATTCTCAGGGAATTTCGGTATGCGGCACATTCGGCATCAGTCTACTCGCGCGCGCAAGATTGTGTGCAATCGGTACCAATTCTCGCAAATCAATTTGGCTGCATTTCGACTCGATGGAAAATGAAATATCTTCAGCGTCGATGTCTTTCAACTCGCTCGGCGAATAAAACTTTTAGCGATTTTAAGCGCGATGTTGGATTTCTTGTTTATTTGTTCGTGATAGCACAGTAAGAGATCTAAACCACTTATACAGCACACTTTGGATACGGTCAATGTAACCCTATAAGAAATGCTTTAAAGCATTCTTTGATTGATCAATTCATAAAATTTCTTTCTTTTGCACTTTAAAAGATAGATGTGTTGGTGTTAATATCACTAACACATGAGAATTACATAAACACCACTTAGTATTAAATCTGCACCAATCTTTTAAAGTGCAAAAGAAAGACTATGGACTTAACCATGCAATATCTATACATCGTATTGGTGTTATTATACTAATATTAACATTAAAATCAACATGTGGATTTAAAATTTCTGTGACAAAATTCTGTAACTTGTTATGCAATCACTATGTGCTCATAATGATAATCGCGCAGATTATTTTATATACTTACAATTAAGTAAAATTTAGTAAAAAAGTTGCTCAACTGTCATTGAGCAATGAATACATAATTAAGCAACTTTTTTACTTTAAGTATATAAAATATTTGCGCGATTATCATTATGAGCACATAGTGATTGCATAACAAGTTACAGAATTTTGTCGCAGAAATTTTAAATCTACATATTTGGTGTTAATATTAAGATAATATCGTCAACGTGGTATACATAGCATAAATATAGATAGCATGGTATTATAGTCCATACCCATATTTTTAGAGTGTGATTGATAAATCAAATATCTTTGAAGCCTTTGTAGTTGAAATTTTGACTGAACCTATCCAAGAGACATTCTGTATCCTGATTCTATAAATTTTAACGACAATATCGTTATATTAGTAAAAAAAGCTATAACAACATTGTAACGGTCCTGATGAATCAGTAAAAGTAACAGAATTAAGAAATGTTTTTAGAACGATAATATGTTCGCTTTATGTCCTTAGGACATCCCTTGGAAGTCTATATGGTTGATAGATCGCTTTCTTTAGCGATCTACACGTAAGGGAGAGACAAAAAAAAGATAAACAAATAAAACACATTATCCGCAACATTATATTTGAAATCTATATATTACGAGGGTAGTTCGAGAAATTCTTGACCTAATAAAAGAAAAATATAATTTTTTTGGCAAACGTTTTTTTATTTTTTAATATATAGATCTCTTTCAGTTCAATATTTTCAGTTCAACTTATTATGACATTCTTAACTTTTTTATTTATTCTCTATATAATACGATTTCTTTAAGTTTTTAAAATAAGCATTAGTTTCATTAATTAATTCAATGTTTGATACAGAGCTTTTTTTTCTGCGAATCATTTCTTCACATTTAGAAAGAGAAAAAGGTTACTAGGAACTAAATCTGATGAATATTTATATGGTGTGTAATATTTATGGTACGTAACCAATTTGAAGCGCAATTCATACAATTTTACAACTGCAGTTGAAGAAGTGTAAGCGGGAACATTGAAATCAAAAATTTTTTTGCACAAGTGCAGTTTGCGCAAGTTGTGAAACAAAGAAACTAATGAACGCATCTGCCTGAAATTTTAATAGTAGTCCTGAACAGAATTTAACTTGTCTAAAATTAAAGTTTGATATTTATGACATCATTTTTATGTCAAGCCGAGAACTTTTCGAAATATTTTTGTATATGATCCTGTGATTGTAATTTTGAAATGTACAATTATTTTTCCTTCCTTTCAGATTTTTTTTGAAATATTTTGCACGCAGAGAACTCTTGATGCAATCTTTTGGAGTGGTGATGTGACTCGGAAATTCTGACATGTTGATATTTACAGAGTGACAATCGATTTGTATTTTTTAGCCACAGTAACATGTTTAAAGATGTGCACGTTCGCCTAGCGCACAATGCGTCGACGCATGCATGTCAGTGCATCTCCAAGCTGTATACGTTCAACGACGTAGAAGATTTATTCAACCGCAACAACGGTGATAAAACAATCACAAAGAAAAGAAGCAAAATTTATTTCAGAACAGAAGTTGCGCAAAATCGAAATAAACAAATTTTTTAAATTTCTATTTTTTATAATGTTCCTACTGGTCATAATGCATTTGCATTTCTAATCGTCATTTTAAAAGGAACAATATTATAATTCAAAAGACATTTTCAGAAGTTGGAAATAAATAAAAATTCGAAAGAATTTTAACTTAAATTTTCTATTATTAAAATAAATTCAAAGCTCGTTAATTGCAAAACAAAATGTTAAATACTAAACACAAACAAAAATTAAGGGTAATAAAATTGAGTAATTACTAAGAGAGAAATAATTTATTCTCTAGTAATTTAAAAAGACAAATATATATAATATATTTCAACTATCGAACTATAGGGGAGACTGGGTCTCGTTGGCACAGTTTTCATAATTTCAGCATTAGATTTTTTAAACAATTTATTATGATTAAAATATATCAATGATGATAGAAAATCTTTTCTACATTATCAGTAATAGTTCTATACATTATATACTTTCTTTTACAATAAATGAAATATGGACATGGTTGCATTGTAATTAATTTGCTCCAATATGGTGGAGTAAATTGGTACATATTATAGTATAAAATTTTGCCTTTATGATAAATTCTATATTAAACTAACAAAAACATAATAGAAAAGTAATAAAAATAAAAATTAGATAGTACTTTTTAGTACTAAAAATTAAAATTGTATCTTTCAAAGTTATTTTGTAATGATCAAATAGCAAAATATATTACAAAAAATAAGTATAAATTATTTTAATTCTACCTCATTTTAATATAGAAATATTAAGTATATAAGGCGTTTTGTCAGATTTAAATTGTAATTAAATATTCACATATATAGCGAGTTAACCTTTTCTTATAATACGAGCCAACGCATCCCATCTCTGCACACGTCCAATTTTAATCTATTTTATTATAATACATTGCAACTATTACTCAAATTAACGTATTGTATATAACAAATATTTTTCAGAGGAGAGAGGAGAGAGGAAGAGGGAGGAGGGGGGAGAGAGAGAGAGAGAGAGAGAGAGAGAGAGAGA
>NW_012130074.1:3418890-3429156 GCF_000143395.1 Atta cephalotes
GAGAGAGAGAGAGAGGAAAAGAAAGAGTCTCACGGCCTATTTTCACTCTCGAGCCGTAGATCGCAGCTTTTGTCGTTCTCTTTTCATCGCACCGCAAATTCAGGTCAGCCCCGGTCGTTGCTTTTGCAGCAGTCTACATCTCACCCCCGCGGCCTCTTTAACCCTTCTGCTATTCGACTACCTCGCGGTCTCGCGTTCGTTGCACTCCAGATGCAAGCAGTTAGCGCAAATTAGCGTCGTAATCGGCTGGAATCAAGTAGTTTACGCACACAATAAACTATAAAAATTGTTTTTACATTATCGTTATTACATTATCGTTCGATAAGGTCGAATGAAGATCGATATTTAAATATGCTTTAAATTTACGATAGACCTAATTACAAATTGATAAGAAATTGATAAGAAATTAATTAGTTAAAAATATATTTTGAATACCTATAGTGCGGAACTTTATTTTTTAATTTATGAATTAAATTTTGATAAATATGAACAAATATTTATATATTCTTTATATTTACATACAGTTAATATATATTTTAAGATTATTTTATGATTCCAAATTTGTCTGATTGTGAGTTAGCATCGCGATTGACTCATAACTGGCACAAGTAGATAAATTTTGCGGAGCTCGAACCTCTCGCGTAAATATTTCATAAGCAATTTTATTTTTGTAATGGTTAACGAGATATTAATTACTAAAAATTACTGAATCGTCTTCAATAATTTTTTACTCAATACTATTTTTTACTCAAATTGTACAAAAATGTAAAAAGAAATGTAAAAATGTAAAAATTACATATGTAAAGATACAATGCAATTTTTTATTTCACGATGTTACTTTATTTCGTATTTCATGTACATTTTAATTAATTTTAATGATATTTTTTGCCTTAGTTTGAGATTGTATTGGGCTACGAAATCTTTTACAAGTCTTTTTATAAATTGGTAAACTTTCTCCATTAATCTTCGTTAAAAATGATCAAAATTAAATTTAAAAAAGAGAGTTTTAAAGTTCGGAATCTCTACTTTCAAAGTGGTTACTATATTTTTTTAGTTATGTGAATTTTTAAAAATACAAATTCTTAAAATTGAAACGTTACTCTATCGTATCCATTTTTTTTAAATAGAATATATGAATTCCTAAAAAAGTCTTTTTAACAACTTGTACAGGGACTTTTTCCCTAATCCAATATTATTTTTTTAGAGAAAATTATATTTTAGATAAATATTATGTAAAACAAGGAAAATATTTCTGAAACACTGATTTCTGAATTACTGAAAAAGAGTCAATTCAATATATTTAAAGTTATTTAATTTTAAGATATTAGAATGTTTTATTCTTCTCTAAAGACACACTTAAAGATGTTTTAGTTTTAAACTTTTTAATAAACAAAACACTATATGTTTGGATTTAAAACGTTTAAAATTGAAATATCTTTTATTATTATATTTGTTTTGCAAAGATGTTTTAAACGTAAATATTTTAAATATTTTTTTATAGTACATTTGACGTGAATAAATTTATTAGTTACAGTCTAAATTCACTATTTAAAAGTAATTTATACATATATTCCTATACATTTCGCTTTTGTGTATACACGTTTATCTAATTTGATAAATTTTTTTTAAACATTAATAAAGAATTTTAAAAATATACTTTCATAATATTATTTATATGAATATTGAGTATTATTTACATTAAAATATATGTCAATATATATATTTTAATTATTGATAAGAAGTCACAACATCGAATACTTTAGTTTTAAAAATATGCTTTATCTAACAAATCACATTTCTTATTTCTAATTATATCCTAAATTACATTATTTCTCGTATTAAACTTTTATGAAAAATAGGTCAATTACTACACGTGAATGATTCAGCAATAGATCATTTGAGATATTATAAAAAAAACGAGTCATCAGCAGCATCAGAATTCCTGACAACTATAGATTGCGATACCTCTACAGAAGCAGGGTGGAGTTTAATCAGTGATCATCTCCAGCGACTCATCATCTGCTGTATCGATCAGTAATATCCTTACTGATGACTAGTTTTGGAATGTCTATAGCCTTCTTATATAATATTGCTGGATGATTCTTTCTTACGAGTTAAACTGAATTCCATTGCGACATCTAGTGGCGGATGGATTAAATACGTTGCTAGTTCTATGTGGAGACACGGTAGTGTCAGCGCTAAGCATGGCGCAAGATATTGCTTACATATACATATACCGACTTCAGCGCGCTTATATAAGTAGCGCACGTGTCGCGATTGAGTCACAATCGACACGAGTATAAATAGATTTTGCGGAATTCGATCCGCTCATGTAAATATTTCATGAACAATTTCATTTTCGCAATGGTTAACGAGATATTAATTATTAAAAATTGTCTTCAATAATTTTTTACTCACATAATATCAACTTTACAGAAAAACAGCAAGAGACAAAAATTATTAATTTTCTTCTCATAGAGCTCTGATAATTTTTTTACAATTTTTTTAAAATTTTTCAATACCGTATTTTCTCATGTTAGAAAAATTATTGCCAATTAGAAAATGCAATACTAAAAATTGATAAAAAATTATATAAGGAGGTTGGAGACGTTTCAAAACTAGTCATCAGTAAGGATATTACTGATCGATACAGCAGATGATTAAACTCCATCCTGCTTCTGTAGAGGTATCTACAATTATCAGGAATTCTGATGCTGCTGATGACTCAATTTTTTTTAATATCTAAAATAATTTATTGCTAAATCATTCGCGATCTAAATTGACTATTTTCGATAAAAATTTAATACGAGAAATAATATAATTTAAGATATAATTAGAAATAAGGAATGTAATTTGTTAAAAAAAACATTATATATTTTTAAAACTAAAATATTCAATATGTGACTTCTTATCAATAATTAAAATATATTGATATATTAAGTGTGGGAAAAAGTTCGTGACGTTTTTTCCGTTAGATATAACGGGAATTTTTTCCCATACTAATATATTTTAATGTAAATAATACTCAATAGACGTATTCGTATAAATAATATTATGAAAGTATATTTTTAAAATTCTCTATTGTTTAAAAAAGATTTATCAAATTAGACAAACGTGTATACACAAAAGCAAAATATGGAATGTACGTATAAATTACTTTTAGACAGTGAATTTAGATAGTAAATAATAAACTTATTCACGTCAAATGTACTATAAAAATGCAATATTTAAAATGTTTAAAACATCTTTACGTTTAAAACATCTTTGCAAAACAAATATAATAATAAAAGATATTTCAATTTTAAACGTTTTAATATTTTAAATCCAAACATATAATGTTTTGTTTATTAAAAAAGTTTAAAACTAAAACATCTTTAAGTATGTCTCTAAAAAACGGAGAGAAGAATAAAATATTCTAATATCTTAAAATTAAATAATTTTAAATATATTGAATACATTAAATATATTAAATTAAATATATTAACTCTTTTTCAGTGATTCCTTGTTCAATATATATATATTTTCCTTATTTTAATATTTATCTGAGGTATAATTTTTTTTAAAAAAATAATATTGGATTAGGGAAAAAGTCCCTTTATAAGTTGGTAAAAAAACTTTTTTAGCAACCCATATATTCTATATTAAAAAATGAATAATTACATCATGATAGAGCAATGTTTCAGTTTTAAGAATCTGTATTTTTAAGAACTCACATAAAAATATAGTAACCACTTTGAAAGTAGAGATTTCAAACTTTAAAACCCTTTTTTAAATTTAATTTTGATCATTTTTAACGAAGATATTAATGAGGAAAGATCTTTTTACCAATTTGTAAAAAGACTTGTAAAAGATTTCCTAGCCCAATATAATCTTAAAGTGCAAGGCAAAAAGTATCATTAAAATTAATTAGAATGTACATGAAATATGAAATAAAGTAATATCGTGATCAAAAATTGCATTGTATCATTACATATGTAATTTTTAATTACATTTTGGACAATTAACTTATACAATAATCATGTTAAGAAATTGTATAAAATATTACATGCTATAGAATTAACGATAATTTTATTCTTATCAATTGTATTTATCACAATTTAGATCGTTTTAAATTTCCAATTTTTTTTGTAATGTGAGGGAATTGCATATAATAGACAACAATAGATTCAAAATCACATTAACGTAATACACGCGTTGCGTGCTAACCGGTTAATCGAAATTCATTAGAAACCGACGTTGTGTGCGTCACATGTCCGGAACATGCGATATGTTCGACGCTTATCATGTAGGAAACCAGATATCGGGATAGAGACTAGAGACAATGACAAAAGTTCACATGTCCGCAGATGAAAATTTGAGAGGCCATGGGAAGACCTCTTAATGCCGAAAACGAATTTCTGTCGTGCAGACACTTGTCGAATCGTTGCATATGCAACACCGATAACATGACATCAAACGCAATTAGATTCTACATTCGCGATTTCACCGCAGGTCACATATCCAAATATTGGAAAATTCTGTTTCCAAATATTGGAACAGTTGCGTTTTATCTGATATCTTTGTATTATTTTCAAAGATTGGATTATTTTCGTTTTTTCGACATAGCTCTTTACGTGATCTAAGATTTTAAATCAGAAATGAGGAAATAAAGATTTAAAAAAGATAAAAAATAAAGTTAAACATCATAATAATAATAATTTAATATAAATACAATTTTTATAGATGATATATTATATTTTTCTTATTTTTTTTAACTTCGCCTTTTTATTGATTATAAAAAATTAGCTTTATTTCTTAGAACCGATTTTATTTTAAGTCTTTTATTTTAAGTCTATAGTATAAAATGTAAGAATAACGTAAAAATAAATTACATATAATTAGTCTAGTTCGATATGTATATTTATCATCTGTCTAAGTATTTCTCTTCAACGGGAAATTATTTTTATCGCTGCTATCAAAATGCAATAAAAACAAAAAATCTAATACTTTAGAATTGAAACAAATGCCTATCAATTTTCGATCATTCGACAAATTTCATTTTGGGATTCCGCGCGTTTGATCTAGTCAAAAGACTGAACCGATAAAGAGAATGGCGGGTTGATAAAAAGAGATGCAGCAAGTGAACAAGAAAACTAATTATCTGCAAAATAGAGACGACTGTGAAGTGTACATATAAGCCTCAATAAAGAGAAGATTGGTAAAAAAATAAATAAATAGAATAATAAAAAAATCATGTTTTTTAAGCCGAAGTTTTCTTCATGTGCGAAGTCGAAAAAGACAAAGCAAAGAAATAAAAGTCTTAAGAGAAAGTGAAAACAAATAAAGGTTGTAATTCTGTTCTCGTTTCTTCCGATCCCTTGGGATTGTAATTCTTCTCTTTCTCGAGAATTTTAGAGCATTGCTTGAAAGTCTGCTTAACTCTTAGCGCTCTTTCTTTTTATTCACACCACTTTCGTTAGAATTTTTTTGTTGTGAACATTGTTTGTGTTTTATCTGTCTCGTGAATTCGACTTCATTCTGTTGTAGGATGTTTTGAAAAAAAATATATAAGAGAGTGAGTGAGTTTCTCATATTGTTTATGGTAAAATTGAATTTGGTTTATGTATTTACTCTATACAAAAAATTGTTAATTCTCTTCTTCTCTTTCTTCTCTCTCTTTCTTTGTGCCAAATAATCAAACGACTTTTCAGGTACTTTTCTACCAATTTTTCGAGCTGGGGGAGGAGGGGGGAGACCTTCCCCTAGGTACGCTCAAATCGTCGGAAGCTTCTTAGTCGCGGCTGAAGCTTACTGATAGGCTTCTTGAACCAAGCTCGATTGCTTCTTCTTTGTCGCGATAATGACTTTCCACCTTCTCTTCCCGGCGCAACGGCGTTACTACGCGCGGCACTTCCATCCAACACCATTCTTTCGCCCTTTACGAATTTTTTAGCATCCACTTCTAGAGTAACCCAATTCCTTCATCACGGGAGATCTTCCTTTTGCGATTTAGTGCGCTCTTGCTTCATCGATCTCATGTTATCCTCTCGTTCAACATTTTTATGTTGTGTTAGATAATCAGAGAAGATTTTATTAAATGAAAAATTTTAAGATTCTCTCTGACATGTTACTATTTCTATAATATAGTATAAAATAAGTTTAATTTATTTGACTAAAAAGTGTAATAAGATTTCAATAATTTTAAAATCTGATTGGTCAATTCTGTTAAACAGCAAATACGATTGGTCAGTTTCAATGTAACAATCGGTCTATTAAGTTAATCGGAGTTAATCTTAAAACCAGCCTTAAACTTTGATTCGAAGATGAGTAATTAAGAAATGTACTTTGACAGTTTTTTTAGTTATATGTAAAAATTAAGAAATTTTAATAATCCTGAAAGTTATATATGCTAAAATGTAATATAATCATAACTGATCTGTATTAAAATGTAATGTATAAATTTTATGAAGTGCTTTATAAATATTTTGCATTAAAACAATTTATTATTGCTTAGTAATTTTTATTATATAGTTTATGTCTTTTGTATATTTAAAAAATGTATATCTTATTATAATATTTATTAGGTTGCTAAATTGTCCCATATTTATCAATATGGTAAAATTTGTGGTGAATTTTGCGATAAAATATAATGAAAAATTCTTTCTGTGTAAGCGCCAAAAATTATATATTTTTTATGATAATTATAATATGATTTCTCTAATTATTATGCATAAAAAAAGTAAAAATCTCGAAAAATCAATAAAACGATCACGAGATTTATACATTTTTTTTCTGGGAAATTTCGACATCAAATGAAAAATATCGTAAATTAATTAATTTTTTAGTTATGTCTTGATACTTTTATGCAAAAAATAATAAGCTAATCAATTGATGTAAAAAAAAAACATAGTTATTTTAACAAAAAATTATGCAATTTGCATATTTTTTAAGAAAGCAACAATATGTTTACATTAAGTTCATTTATTTTTATCATTATCCTGTCTGTAAAGATATTAAGGTATACTTATCGAAAAATTAATAATTTAAAAGATATTTTATATTTCATGTTAAAATTAATCAAAACAAAGTAAAAAGAAATATTTTATAAACTATATATTTTTGATATCTCTAATATTATATTTTTAGTACTTTCACTCTGGGGAATGAACAATAGTTACTTTTCCTTGTATTATCCAGTATGGGCGGTAAGTCATATTGTTAAATGGAACATAATGGAACGTAATGATTCGCTTCCATCTCTAAGCCATGTAAAGTAATATCGTAAAAGTAAAATGTAGAGTAGGCGCACCGATGAATAATCACCTGAGAATTATCGTAAATTGTAAAAGCGTATGAGGCTCAGTGAAATTTAAAGAATAATACATTTACAGGCTTGAAATTTTGCATTTTTAAAAATAAACTATGCAAAACACATATGGAGATATAATCACAAAAAAATAAATTCTTGACGATTAAGCTAATAATAAGAGAGTTAAAAAAGTAAAGTAAACGTTGAAGTTGTAAATAATCCAATGAGCAAAAAATATTAGTACAAAGAAAATTTTAAAAAAGTTTTTAAAAAAAGTCTTATTTGTATAAAATAAACATTAATTAGTAATTTTATATAATAAATATATTTTAATATAAACAAACAAGCTTCGCGTGTGCTTCTGATCTTAAAATAAATTTCTCGACTGTATGATACTTTTTACGCATCCAAATAATTATCCATTTTTCATTTGCGCTTATTTTTAAGATAATATATTTTATTTAATTATCTTTTATTACATATCTTTTTAGTACATGTAATATTAAAAATATATAGCCAATTTTGCTATTTATTAATAAATTGCAAATTATGTAACAAGAAATAACAAGAACCATCAAATAGTATAAGTCAAAATATCAAGTCGGAATGGATTCTGATCGGAATTATTTAATTACTCCCTAGAATTCTATTAGATTTTCTAAAACGAAATAATTCTTATCGGAATTCCATTCATGATAGGTACTGGGACTACCCAGTAGGGTGGTCCATCTTTACTCTTGAAGAAAAATTTTTTTTCGAATTCTTTCCGCGGCACTCCTCAAAATGGTTCCAATTCATAAAAAATAATTCCTGTCAAATTTCAGCTCGGTGCCGACAGCTCGTTAAACATTTAAATTTCCATATATTACACTCTCATTGGTTTTTAAGTGTATTTTCCACAAAAATCAATCTAAAAAAGGACTTTTCTTTTTTTTTTTAATATTGCTTTTCTGTACGTTTGAAACTATATACATCTCGTTTAAACAATTAAGTGAATTGTTAATGATTAAAAAATAAAAATAAATAATTAGTGTAATATATACTCCGGGTCTTTCTTTTCTGACATTTGATTATTTTTCTTAGGGCACTAAAATTGTATTCCAATGTACATATATATATATATAGATAGATAGATAAATAATGTAAATATTGTACACATAAAAAAAAAGTTCAATATGAACAAATAAATTTTAAATGAAGAGGTTACGAGCAAATACTATACGAGATAAATACTTGTAAAATTTTAGATTACAAGGAATTATGCTGATTAACAAAGTCTGTCTGAAAAATGTACTTTTTTAAAATTCTTTTATTGATTTTTAAAAAATTTTTATATATTAAAAAATACAACAATAATATAAAAATATGTTCGTTTGTTAATGACCAGGTTGAAGGATTAATTCCTAAAAAATCGAGATTTATATTAAACCATTTTAGAAAAAATGCTTTTATATTAGAAGAAACAAATTTATCTAGTGATGTATTGATTACTGAAGAACCTTCAATGAAAATTTTAAACAAACGAACATATTAAAAAAGGATTCCATATTGTTAAGGATTTAAAAATTGTTAATAATACAGTAGAACGGGGAATGAAGCTAGTTACCGATTATAGCAGTATTATAATAAAGGATAAGGATCAAAAACAATTTTTATTAAAAGTTGATAGCAACTATCGCAAACAGTTTCCAGATGCTAAAAAAGAAATTTTTTTGAAACCATTGCAGTTAGAAAATTAATTTTACAATTAACATATTTTTATATTATCGTTGTATTTTATATAATACATAAATTATGAAAAAATTAATAAAGAAATTAAAAAAAAATTAATAAATTAATAAAAAAAAAATATATTTTTCAGACAAACTTTCTTTTAATCAGCACAATTCCTATTCTTGTAATCTAAAATTTTACAACTATTATTTATCTCATATATTTGGCTCTTCATTTATAATTTATTTGTTCATATCTATTGAACTTTTCATTTATATGTACAATATTTTATTATTTTATTATTTATCAATATATATATATATACATTGAAACATAATTTTAGAGTGATGCCCTAAGAAAAATAATTAAATGTCAAAAAAGAAAGATTCGTCGGCGTATATACCGGAATTACAATAATTATTTATTTTTATTTTTTAATCATTAATAATTTTAATGTTTTAATTGTTTAAATGAGATGTATATGGTCTCAAACGATACAGAACAGCAAAACACACATATTAAAAAAAAAAATCCTCTAAGCTGATTTTTATGGAAAATTTGCTTAAAAACCATTGTTGAGTAATATAAGGGAATTCAAATGTTTAACAAGCTGTCAGCACGGGTTCCCGTTGTCCGATCCAGCTGAAATTCGACAGAAATTATTTTTTTGTGAATTGAAATCATTTTGAGGGGTGCCACGGAAAAAATTCGAATGTCGAAAAAGATGGGCCACTCTAGTATCCAGTCGATATTATCATCGAAATGATATCGAATTGATGTCGATCGTATTGATATCAATTCAATATCAATTCGATGAGTCATTTCTCGTCGGATAACATTTTAAAAAATATGTTTTTTAAAACATATTTTCCCTGTACGAATACCTTTTGCATTCATTGTATCTTCTATCAAAATCATATTAAATATTTTTAAAAAAGGCAACTAGTCGCAGGATGGTAGTTTTTAACAATTAAAAATCATTAAAACCTAATACAAACGTTTTAACTTACCGGGTCATTTTTAGTGTCGTATTAATAATATTAATCCGCAATTTAACAAAATCTTTAATTTTTAAAGATTCATACCATGTTAATTTTTCTAATAATATAGATAATAATATAGATAATATAGATAATCCAAAATTATAGATAATATTATTATATCTTGACAAATCAAAAAGTGCCTTATTGCAACTGCATCAGTCATTAAGTTGTCTTATCGACTTACATAGGTCGATAGATGTTAGTTATTTCGAAACTGAAAAT
>NW_012130074.1:3429176-3431322 GCF_000143395.1 Atta cephalotes
TATATATATATATATATATATATATATATATATATATATATATATATGTTTCCCAATTGCCATAAAGTTCACAATAAAATTCACATTAAAATGGGAAGAAGATCGTTATGTTTGAAAAGTTAAAACAACAATAAGAACATTGGACAAGTACAAGTGTATGTTAAGGAAGTGAAATAGAAGAGGAAAGAACATGAAATGGTGAAAGGAAAGGAAGGAAAAGCATTAGAAAGAGGATAATAAAAATGTAAAATTGGGAGGTAGGAATCGGAAAGAGATTCCTCTGCTTGTTTAAGTTGTGCTGTTGTTTTTTTATATATACCATCTTTGAAATCAATCTTTTATTATGTGACGGTTCACTATTAAATTCACTATTAAAATTGTAATCGTGATTCAAGATTACTGAATGGGAGCCGATTCTTTTGTTAATGTCATTTACATATTCAATAATTCTAGATTTTAAATATCATTTAGTCTGTCCCACATATGTTGCGTCACAGTCATGGCAAGAAATCTTGTATACTATCTCTTGATGGGACATGTAATCTAATATGTCTTTACTGCGGGTGATATATTTCTGTAAGTGTTAGATATCGTAAAAGCTATTTTTTTTTATTAATACCAGCTACAATCGGAATAAAAGGTTCAAAGATGGTCTTAACGTATAATAAATAATCGATCATTAATTTATTTTATGTACATTTACTGTTTAGTAAGGTTGATATTATTATTGCAATAAAATTTAATTCTTGTCTGTATATTAGAAAAAATAAATTTTAGAAAATACCCGTTATTTAGCAAAATCTGAATTATTTCTATCAAATTTTTTTTATGAAAAGTAGGAGAAAAGTAAAATATGATCAATCATAAATAATGTCCTTCTTTCTATCTGAACAAATTGGTTTTTGTATGGATCGAATATAATCGCATGTTTAATAATTGTTTTTAATAATAATTATAACGTCCAGAAAATATTTTCAGTTTTGAAATAACTAATGTCTATCGATCTGTGTAAGTCGATGCAATTTAATAACTGATACAGTTGCACTTTTTGATTTGTCAAGATGTACTATCTATAATTATTGAAAAATTAATATAGTGTGTAGGATACTTTGAAGATTGAAGATTTTATAAAATTGTTAAATTGTGGATTAATATTGTACGACATTGAAAATGACCTAATAAGGGTTGAAACGTTTATATTTTATATATATTAGATTTTAATGAGTTTTAATTATTAATAACTACCATCCTGTTGCGATTCGTAGCCTTTTATTTTAAAATAATTTTTTATTATTTGAGTCATAGTTTATATTATTATCTTAAATAATCGTTAAATAAAATACAAAAAAATATCTATATAAATCTTCTATAATTATTAGTACGTAAATTATATATTTTTATAAGGCGATAACATATAATTTGAAAGCAATTAAAATACTTACCAAGCGAAATTAATTGCAAAGATTTTGACTCTGTATTTGAGTCTTCTTCGAAAGTCAGTTTGTATATAACTTTCATATGAAAAGGACTTAAATTAAATCCAAAGTTCCAAATCGAAACGTTTGCAATTAATTTCGTTCGGTAAATATATTTTAATTGCGAATCATATTTTATCGCTGTATCGTAATATATAATTTATGCACTAATAACTGCGGAATCTCACCCAAGTGGCATAGCAGGATTTGCAAAGCACTAAAAAAGCGATTATATGCGATTATATGAAAAGTTATTTGTGATTTACATGCATAATTCATTAAACGGTACTTCGCGGCTATGCTCTTTCAACGGGACAATTTTTCAAAACTCCTCAGCAAAAATGAAAAGTGTTCCTTTTTCCATCACTTCTTCTTTCCGTTCCGTCGAAAGATTTTTTTCTCCGTAAGGGAAATAACGGAGAACAAGCCGGCCGAGTAGACAAAGCGTACGACGCTGCACCAGCCGCCGCATTCGTGGAACTTTTGCAGCGCCATTTCGCCCGACTAAACTTCAACGGGATTTTCATAAAGCCTAACGTAGAACCGAGAACAAGCCGGTGATTCGCAAGTAGTGAAGGGAAGACGTGGAGCAACGAAATGGAAGAGAAACTTCGCTATCCGCGCCGTGAAAACTCACAGGGTGAGTTATCTCTTTCCTCTCTCTCTCTCTC
>NW_012130074.1:3435063-3440844 GCF_000143395.1 Atta cephalotes
TATATATATATATATATATATATATATATATATATATATATACAATTACAAATAAAATTCTATATACATATATATCCTAAATTCTGACAAATTATAGATTATATTGTTTAAAATTTAATAAACAAGTGATAAATTATAATCATAAAAATGTTACTCAGTTTATGTTGTCTTCTACGAAAGATGTATTACAGAAATATAGTAAGTACACCCTAGATCTAAGAAATGCTTAGAATCCATCTTTCAAAAAAATGATAGATCGCGCACGATGGCTCTTAGGTCTGAAGTTCGAAATGCATTGTAAGCATCCGGTCGAGATTCTTTTTCATGTTTTCCATTTTCCTTTCGTTTTCATTCCGCTATGTGCGGCTGTCGAGTATCAAAGCTTCGAAACTTCCACTCGCGCGAGACTGGAACTTTAAATGACGTTCGACGTAAGCACCGTTACAGTTTGAAAACTTCAAGCTGTCAGCTTCTGGTATCTTATCACCCTTGCTTGCATGTTTCTCCCGTCGCCCATCGTTTGGCGATTTGAATTCATTCGGCGCCGTCCAATATGACTTACTTTTCAAAACAATGTCTAAAAAACATTCTTTTATCATTTCTTTTTCTTTCAAACTGGAATACACTTTCTTTTTGCTATTGATAAAACGCGCGTGTATCTTTATAAAAACAACTTTTTTTCTCATTCTCACTTTTTTTTTCAAATATTGCTAAAGAAAGAGCAAAAGAAAAAATACATATATTTTCTGATCCAGTTGAAAAATACATCAAGTCGTCTTTATGTGCTTCATTTCAAAGTTACATTTACATAAATTTGAAATGCCATGTCAGATTCGCAATGCGGATCCGTTGAATCAGACTTCCGCTTCTTCGCTATTCAATCCTTTTAACTACGTACTCGACTCTCACTAGACGAATGCATATCACAGCACACCCGGGCCGTCGAGAATTGTCAGACGTTGTAAATGGGAGGTAAATCTTCCGACGTAGCGACCGGAAGTTTCGAGTGTCACGGATTCTCCACCATTGTTGCTCTACGGTCGGCATTCTTGAGCAGGTTCGAAGTTTTTTGTGGGAAACTCTGCATCTTCTCTCTTTGCATCGTAATTTATTTTTCTCTAGAACCACAAACCGAATGTCTTTCGTCATTGTATCTCTTTATTGCGTATATTAACTGGACCTCTCATAAAATTGAGTGGGTATTATGATAATTTTCTTTCGGCGCGAATTTAAAATATAAATTAGATCTTTTTGTACATTTTAAAATTATTACATTACTTTAAAACAACAAAAAGGAATTTATATATGTATATTTCTTAACTGCAGTTTTTTTTTATTAATCCATAAAGAGCCTTCATTAAAATCTAAGAAATGTTTTGTATACAACTAATTAAATATAAAAGTTAAAAAAGGAGCATACAGCCAATACTGGTTATTTATTGTGACGTTATATTTAAAATAATTATAAATTGAAATTCATAGACGTTTGGCTGATATTCAGCTTTCTTCAATATGTTCTATTATACAATTTTAAGTCGAAAGTTAAATAAGTTAAAAATTATAATTTAAAAATTATAATTTAAAAATTATAATTAAATCTCAGTCCAATTATAATGTGCGATGGTCAGTTAATATAAGAAGTTGAGTGTATAAAACCATATAAGTTCTTGTGAAATGGTTGATTTTTGTGTGATTATTATAATATTGATCCGCTATTAATTGCAAATTCTCGTGTCGTAAAGAATTTTCAAGTTCTAATTGGAATTTACATAACATGGAATTACAAAGTTATAAAGATTTTTTTTAATACATGATTATAAAGATAAATATAAGAAACAATTATTTAACATACCTTTACCCGTAATAGGAGTTACAATTATTCACTGACAATTCCATTCTTTATAATTTAATTTGAATTTTTAAGGATGGAAGAAACTTTCTAGTACATTACTTGTTAATAGAATTTTTGTGTTTCTCTATGTTCTGTCCTTCTATATTTATATTAGCTAAAAAAATTAAGAAGGGGAAATTAAAAGAGTGGGATGGAAGTAGGAGATTATTTGTTTAATAGAGGCAAGTATAATTCTGGTAATCTATCGGTATCATTTTGCTTTGCTTTATTCAATCCTGATTTTTGTTTCTTAATGTGTATCATCTCAGAAATTGTTCTTTTGTAATACGATGGTTTTAAATCTAAGATTAAAATATTATTACAATCTAAGACATGATTCTGACATCTTTGTTTAATTGACAAACAACAGATAACAACAGATAACAAATTAAAATTTTTATTAATATCTGCTTTGTGTTCTTTGATCCGGGTTTTAAGTTTTCTTTTAGTTTGCCCCACGTAGGAAGAATCATAATCTTGACAATTTATTTTATATGTTACATTGCTATTACCTTCTTTTTTTAACACAAGTCTTTTAATGAATTTATCTAATTTGTTCATGGATTTGTACGCAATATTAAAATCAAATTTATGAGATAAATTTTAAATTTTTTAGATTTCTTATATTAATATAAGAAATAGTAAAGAAGCTTTTTGAATTGTGATTATTAAAACTGTTATTGTTCTGTATGTTTTCTTCCTCTGTATTATATTTGTATGATTTGATTCTGCTATTTATCGTGGAAAAAATAAAATCCAAAGGATAATCATTATCAATTAATGTTTTTATCATATAGAGATGTTGTTTTCATGGAATTGTGCATGTGACAAAAATAATATCCGATCGAATTGTTCCATTATAACTACCCTTTTGATTTATAGGATGATTGGAAAGGAAGTTCAAGTATCTTCTTGAATTAATTGATTTTTTATATATATCAAACATGATTCTTCTATCCTCAATTAACAATTCTCATTTAACATCAAGAAAAAGTTTAATTATTCTAATTCGACTCGCATTCGAATAGTTTGCATATCTTTATTATTAATATATTTCACTTTATATAGTATTGTGAATAAATAAAAAATGAATTTTATAAATTTTATAAATTAAAGTTATAGATCTCTAACTTATCATATTTTAATGAATAAAATTTACAAGTAAATTTAGAAAAGTTATAAAAAAACTGTAGAAATGTCATCTGTTAATTATAACGTTGCAGATCTAATCGCGCTTTGTAATTTCCTGTGTGAGTTTCACCAGGAGATTTTCTGAAATACAATACACGTTCTCTCAATATAGTATATTTTACGATGAAACGTGTCTCACATGTAAGGTTACCAATCGTACTCTTATAAGAGTACATATATTCTTTTTGAGATCGTAAAATTTCTAATCATTAATTAAATGTTAAATTTTTTTAAACTTATATTAATAAAAATATCATTTAAAAAATATTTTAGAAATATTTTAGAAATTTTATTTTATTAAATACCTACATTTAGGTTGGGTCCATCTATCAATGAACTTCAGTTCACTTTCTTATAGAGAACTCGATTGGCACTAGTGCACATTAAAGCCGTACATAAATTGATGTAAAAATGTGCTTTTTAAAGCTCAATCTACAATTGCGTAAACGTAGATGTAAGGTTATGGAAGTAACAATAAATGTTATACAATATATTAATCTACAATCGAGTAAAGATTCAACGAATTTTCATCTTCAAATTGAACATTGCTTACACTTTCTCCGTATTCCATACTCGTAATATAATAACTTTGTCAAATAAGATAACATAAAATGAACTCAATAAAAGATGAAAAGGACACTTTGCACTTCTTTTCATACGTCGAGACAAAAAGGACAATAATGATGTAGACACGTGACAGCACTCTAATTGATTCATTCTTACATTTTACGCAGTCGTAGTCGAAAGGTAAAGTTGAATTATCTTTTACAATACGCTTTATAATCGGGAATGGCAGGTTAAAATTTCACAATCATTTACAACTATGCAATTGTAGATCGGGCTTAATATAAATATAAAAATAGATTAAATCAAGAAATCTTCAATACATTGTATTATGCTTGTAAGTAAAATTTGTATTCTACAATTTGAAGTATTTGCATTTTACTTTTACACAGATTAAATTAGAGTACAATAACGGCTTTAATATGCACTAGTCCATCACTCAATTTATTCTTACCCCTACAGCACGAAATATTGCAGCAATATTGTCCACTTGCAGCAATATTGGCACTTCGGTATGAATCTGAACATAATCATGGACTTTTTAAACCTCCGAATATTTTTTGATCATAATTTTATCGTATATATTGTAGAATATAATGTTAAACAATAATATGTTAGCAATTAATAAAACTAGAAAAATATTGAAATATTGTATAATGTTATAGCAATATGTATGCAATATTTCTCTAAATATTGCAGCAATATTTTATTTTTGCATACTTAGGAATATTCCTGTGTGAGTTTCACACAGGAATATTGCAATGTTTTATGAAATATTGCAATCTGTCAAAATAATATTGCTGTAATATTTCGTGCTGTAGGGGTACTTTCTTATGCTCTTACTCTTTTGTTTATCCATAGATAAATTGTCACATAGTTTGAACGAAGATGAAATGTGCCCTTAAAACATAAAAAAATTATACTCTTTTCTTTCATTCCCAAACCATTTCTTTAAAAAAGTATACAACATATGTATTCTGTTTTGATTTAGATATGGTAATCCTAGTCCCGCAGTATTTTCCGGATTACGGCGCTAATCCCGTTATTAGTATCCAAGATGTCATTGACCTTCCAATGATTATAAGGATGTTCATAGGCGTTAAGGGCACTTGCGCATTTTCTTTCCTCCTTCCTTCTTTCTCTGCGTCTCTTTTTCAAGCAGACAGCACTCCCAATTTAGCGCAGGACACGAAAGAGCGTTCGGCGATATTGAGCCGTAAGATGTGCGACCTACTTGCGAGACCTCTCTCTCCCTTACCTTTTTCTCCGTCCCCTCCACGACTTACCTACCTACCTTCTACCTCTCTAGTCTAATTCCTTCACTTCAATCTTTTTATAACCCTGATTAGCCGATTTCGAGCGATTACGTATTTGTTTTTTAAATCCTCGATGATGCGTTGCTTCTTCCGATTCTGGCGCCTTGCGTCTTAATTCTATTAACCCTTGATTGTTGTAGTTAATCTTCATTACACTGCATCCGTTGAGAATACAAAGAATGCAGTTTATCAAAAGGAACGTTTTAGAAACACATTGAAGAAAATCTTACAGTAAGCTTCTCTCTCTCTCTCATTTTTCACATTTTGTGTTTCTTACATTTTGTTATTTTTGTTAAAAAACGTAAAAGTATAGCAACATTTTCTGTATATTGCGAAATTCTTGGAAAATAAAGCTATTACTTGTTAATACATATAGCTGGAAAAATATAAATCTTATATGTTCTAAATATAATCTTTTCTTTTTATATCATTCTTAACATATAATTTCTAAGATAATTCCTATAGACTTTTTATAGAATTCTGATCGTAGGTGATCTTTAATCACATTTAATTTGCGTTAATAGTTAGGGTTTTAACGTTTAGAGATTTTTATGTGTTATGTAAGAGTTTCTTAAAATATCGAGATTTACTGTACTTAATGAAAATTGATCGTTAATTTACATAGCAATTAATTGATCATGTACGTTAATTATATGTTTTTTACTGCATCACGGATCGCTAAATTACACAGTAATAAGTTTTACATATTTTTTTATATTTTGATTTAATTTTAATAAATCACATATCTACTACATCAGATTTATTATTAGACAAAGGGGAGAGAGAGAGAGAGAGAGAGAGAGAGAGAGAGAGAGAGAG
>NW_012130074.1:3440864-3442790 GCF_000143395.1 Atta cephalotes
AGCGTATATTATATTTGTGAACTTTATGCGCAGATATCACGTCGCATTCTCATTTGTCTAATTGAGCATTATTTTAATTTTTTCTAATGTCTTGATTTTCTCGTTAATGATTAATATAATAAATTTTTGTATTCATACATATTTTTTTTACCAAGTTAAACTGCTAAATGGCCGCGCCTGATATTTTGGTTTTCTCGGCCAAAGTTCATTTACGCTCGTCAATGCCATATCGACAAACTGATCCAATTATCACAGTAATAATAACGTGTATGCGTTACAAAGTTCCTATCGGGCTAATTCGTGCCCCGAAATTGATCGCTAGCCCTTCGGCGGCGAACCGCGAGACTCGAAGCGACTCGCATTCTCGATCGATAGGTCGTTGCATTCCGTGTGCGGGCGTTCGTTTCGCGACCGATGCAATTGCGCATACACAAGCATCCTAATCGGCGGTTCGTGCACAGCTCGGTTCTCAGCCACGGATGATTGTATGAAATCAAGGTACGAAGTTAATTTGCTTCGAGCAACTTCAGTACGCGCGATAATCCGACAACTCGAACTGGCCCGACAATCCCCTTAGTGATAATTAAATGCCGCTGTCACAATCGATCGGATTATTCATAACAATTGCCAAGGAAAATACATGTTCGTTGTACTACACGCTAGTCGGCTCTTGCAGAAATATCGACATTGCGTGAGAAATATGCGTTATCAAGAGAGCGAATTTAAGAAAAAATGGATTCCGATTCTATTGAAGGAACTGCCCCTAAAATATTTTTCTATAGACTCAGATGATGTTTCTTTATTACTTCTTTGCACGATATAATGATTATTCTAATATATTCTAAGATATTTTTTTCATGGAAAAATGTAATACAAGAAATTTTTTTTAAAGACAATCAGTTTCTTAAATGGAATAAGATTGTTTTTTTTATTAGCTATATTTTGATGAGGTTCTTCATGTAACATCAATATTTCTACCAAGCAATTTGGCATGTAGGTACACATGAACAAATTTTCTCTATTTTTATAAAAATTTATTATATAATGTTATTTTAATATAAAATTTATGTTGCAGTTATATATGTAGATAAATATATTTTATATATTTTTTCTACAATTCACTTTTATTTTTGATAGCAGAATTCTTAAATTATGTGGATAAAAAATAATAAAATTAATTTGAAATCATAAACAATACTTTACGTTTAATTATTTTCTAAAGAGAAATAGATTTTTTTATTTTATCTGCTCATCAATAAATAATAAAATAAATATAAAAAAACATATGATGTTTAATACACAATAACAAGGATTGTTTATTTGTATTTGAAAAAAATCCCATCAAATCCCTTGATGTGATGACACAATTTTAATTACGTAACGCAACTTCAAACGCTTCTGATAAACAGCGTATAACACGTATTATGCGATATAAATAATCGAGTTTTGATGTTTACAATAGAAATAACCGCACAAAACATTGACATTAAAACGAATCAAACTATTTCACTTTTAATTATTTACAATTATTATAAAGACAATAAAATAATGTAAGATAAAGATGTAAGATAAAGATGTAAAATAGAATAAAGCAAAAATTGTACTAATTCAATAAATATTAAAATAAAAAAATAATAAAATATTATATAAAAAAATATTAAAATATTAAATAAAAAGTATTAAATAAAAATTAAAATAAGACAGTAAAGGACTCTCAATTTTTGTAGCTTGCTTTGATGAAAAAAATACATACGAATACAAAAATTTATTATATTAATCATTAACGTGAAAATCAAGATATTAGAAAAAATTATAATTGCAAAAAGAAAAATATTTGTATGATTAAATACAGCATATGTATTATATAAAATCTAGATATACATATGTATATAAACATATATATATATATATATATATATATATATA
>NW_012130074.1:3446143-3447645 GCF_000143395.1 Atta cephalotes
AGAGAGAGAGAGAGAAGTAGAGAAAAGAATTAAGTAGAGAATAAAATGTTGCAAAGAATATTTTTTTAAAGAATTGTTTCTGAAATGTTTCAAAACTTTATTTTTATTATTAACTATTGTGATTATATCCCGTTGAATAACGTAATTTTTTAAAAGCTTTTATAAAAAGAAACAAACTTAAGAGAATAGCATGATGGAATCTTAAATTAGATTAAATATGATATTCTATAGATTTAACAGTGCGTTTATAAAATTCTTATCTTCGATATTAAATATTTTAGTAATACTATTTTTAAGTTAAAATTATGTGTTAAAGTAAATTCATTTGAATTGAAATTGGATTTCCTATCTCTTCAAGTTTGATTTGCAAAAGGATTATCTTTATAATCGCTCATAACTTAAAAACTATTGGCGCTTTGATATCTTTACTAAAGAAAAATTGACTTTAAATTACTCAAGAAGTTCATCTTTGAAGTACGATGCACATTCTGCATATTTAATAGTATAATTTAATCAATAACAACAAAATATCAACTAGTTTCCGTTAATTATGCTAACGATGTATTATGTAAATGTAGCGTAATAAAATGGAATACTGATGATCTGGAAGGAATTCGATATGTAATTGTGAGATAAGCGGCTCTTTTGTTACACTTTCCGATACATCTAGAATTTAAATGGTATATAGGAGTATGTTAGAAAACTGGTCAAGTATATTGTATCTTCAGGTGCATTAGTGAGCTGCCTGAAAGGTCGCAATAAATTATGTGATAACCGGTGCACTCTCCCTCTCATGCACGCTCTCACTTCCTACTCTTTCCTTTTCTATTTGCACTTTGCCGTCGTTTCCATTTTCCACACTCTCGTTTCACATTGTTATGTTCCTGCCGTTCTTGTTATGACGGCATAGTTTAGGATGAATTTCCGTTTTGTTATTATTTGAACAGGCTTGAAATCGATAAATTCCCCCGCTTGGCATCTTTGCTCGGAATCTCGTAGCATTAACCGGAGATTAACATTACCGCTATTTACACGGATAACGTTAACGCAGAGAATGAACGGAAACTAGAGACGACAGGAAATTGATGAGAAGTTCTCTGAAGAAATTTATCACAATATATCGGAATAATTTGAAAATTGTAGAGAATTTGATTGCTTACAGAATGACATACTATACAAGGATGCTCAGAAAGAATTTAAAGAATTCAAATAATATCTGTGTGCTGTAAATAGGCAATTGATTATTGAACGATATTGAAATATCGTTTTATTATCTTTCAAATAAATTTATTTAAAAGAAAGAGTGTTCTAGTTTCTTTAAAGTGGTCGGAGAGAGAGAGAGAGAGAGAGAGAGAGAGAGAGAGAGAGAGAGAGAGAGAGAGAGAGAGAGAGAGAGAGTAGAGTAGAGAGTAGAGTAGAGAGAGAAGAAGAGAGAAAGAGAGAGTAGTAGAGAGAGAGAGAGAGAGTAGAGTAGAGAGAGTAGAGAGTAGAAGTAGAGAGAG
>NW_012130074.1:3447665-3450257 GCF_000143395.1 Atta cephalotes
TTATATTCTTCTCATATATATATATATATATATATAAGAAAAAAGTAAAATGCAGAATATTTTTGAATAATATATAAAAGATTTTATGAAAGTTTTAATATTATTCATATATAACTAATTTCCGCATATTACATGAGAGATTATCTTCACTACATTTTCTTCAATTATCTCAAGCGGTTACCACTATAACCATTATATAGAGAGACAAATCGATTTGCCTGAAAAGCACGGACGATTCATCGCACGAGTTATCACTCCCGCGATGATCCTGTTTCTGTTTCCAATTTCCTTTCTGTCGTACCGAATCTGGAACACAGCTCTTCTTTCGTTCATAAAGTTTCAATAAAATTCATCCAGGAACGAATGGCTAAACGAATGTCCTCCGCTCTCGCTCTCGCCCTTGTTCGTCCAGCTCACTTCCCGAAACAAATTACTTTGTAGGCGTTCAAACTACTGAAAGCTATTACGCGGCTTCGATAGTAGAAATTCTCGTCGAATAGTCCTAAACGGCTCGATTCCGCGGATAGAAGAGACACAGTCAACCAACCATACACCAGATCGTCGTTAACTCGTGTGTTTAACGAAGCGATACGAGATCCTCATCATCTTCACAGTGGGGAGTATCGGATGAAACATCACAAGTAATACAAAGTTTGAAACAATCGAGAAAATATAGCATACTATATCTAATATCATAGAAACAATGTTATTTACCTCAATGCGTATCGACAAATTTATATGAAATATAATAAATCTTTCAAAAGAATTAATATAGTGAAATAATTTTTCCAAAAACAGATTTAGTAATGAATATACATTTAGTTCTACTTGTAGAATTATTTTACCGTAAAAATATTGAAGTTAATGTAAAAATATTGAAGACAAAATTATCAAAATCAAATAATCAAATATTATTGAATAACAAATACTAAAATAGGATAGAAATTCTTATAATATAGTTAATATTATATCAAATGTAAACATATTAAGAAAAATAAAAAATTATATATGTATTTTGCTACTGTTTTATAAATTTTTATATATATTTTTATATATATTATAATTATATATATTATTTTAAAATTATATATATATATTAATTTTTATATATATTATATAAAATTTTTATATGTATGCGAATGCATAAAGAAAAACAAGATTTTTTTAATTTATCAAAAGTATAAATAATAAGGTATAAATAATAATAGAAAAATCACATTTCAATATCATCTATTTAATCATTTAATAGCTAATTTAATTTTAATAATAATAATTCTGTATATTATAATAAAAGAGTATTGATAAAAATTGCGTTTGATAATTCAAAAATTTTTAAAATAAATTTCAACCATGGAATGTAATATTTGATTGTTAAGATAAAAGAAGGAAAGATTGTCGAGCTCATTAGTTTCTTTGAATCGTCATCTATGTGGACGCAACCAGGCCAGAGCTCTTTGTAAGCACATCTGAATGAGAAAGTTCTATGATCTTTACGTGTTCCATTCTCAATGAAGAAAGTTTAATTCTGCGATACGATGGATATCAGTGGAGAACTATCCATCTGAAATTTCTTGCCTTAAATTTTATTATAATCGTTCTTATTATGGAAATGCATTTTTCGCGAGTAAAAGCACCCAAAAAACAAATTCAATTTTTTATATATTTGTAAAATAAAAAAATATAATCTGTGAAATAAATCTATTTTCGATTAACTTACAAAGTTTTCATAATTGTTATTATATATGCATAAATTTTAGCTTTTTTTCAATCTGTTCTGGTATAATTATTTTAAATTCAAATAACTTATCGTTTTTTCATATATTTGTAAGAATGATATCGAATTATTTAAAAAACGTATTTAATGATGCACATAATCTTATGAAAAAGCTTTGTATTCGATATTACGTTTAGTCTTCCAGCAGGAAAAAAACGCTGCAAAAGTATGTAAATCAATCTGCTTTGTTCTTGGTGAGGATATTGTGTCTCACAATGTATGCAAATGTTGGTTTCGTCATTTTAAAGACAGTAATTTTGACGTAAAACTTTTTTGTATATGAGATGAAATATATAAAATGTGTGCTTCATTAGAAATCTCTTAAATAAAATTAATGTCATGCTATTGTCGTCAAAATGTTTTAGCCAAAAAAATAGAAAAAAATTACTTATATTATATATAATAAATAAAAAATATTTAATTTAAAAAATTTCTTTACATAACTCTAATATTTTATAAATATGGATTTTTGAGATAGCGAAAGGAAGTTCTTCAATTTTCTCTTAATATGAATGAATTTACGACAGAGAAATATAATAATACATCAAATAAAAAATGTATTAGTTGAGATTCTCCCGTGTAAATATTAATTTTATATATAATTTTATATATAATAAAATATTAATTTTCTATATATATTTTTTTATATATAATATATGTTACTTATGTATTATTTATTTAAGTATAAGAAACACATATATATATATATTATGGATATAAACTTGATCCCCTGAGGGCATCCTCTTTTCTTTCATGGTGAAAACAAATAGAGAGAGAGAGAGAGAGAGAGAGAGAGAGAGAGAAGTAGAAGAAAGTAA
>NW_012130074.1:3451386-3468272 GCF_000143395.1 Atta cephalotes
GAGAGAGAGAGAGAGACGAATTTGAGGGAATATGCGTAAGTGTGGCAAGAAAATTATACGTTTTGCCATGACAAGACGATAACGACGCTTAATTACATAAAGCAATATAGAAGAATAATAAAAGTGTCTGTAGGGAAAGAAGAGAGGGAAAGAAGAGCACTTGTCGTCGGATGCTTTCTCTTATCGCTTGCCATTCAACGCAATTTTCTTGTCAGCAATTTTCCCTTACCTCTCGTTAAACGAGAGCAACGTCTCTAACAACGAAGTTTTTCTCTGTTATTTAGGTGCCAATTACAATAATCGGCGAATTTTCTTTCCTAAGGAGGATCGAAAATTAAAGTAAAAATATTGAAATTTAGATAAATACACCATCTTTGTGCTCAATTTTCAAATTATTCCCCAAACGCTACAAATATTTTAATTATTTTATGGTTCCCAGTAAATCAAAATTTACAAAAAACATTATTCTTTTTATTTACACATTTTTGGGCAGAAATTAATCTTTTTTTAAACATCCTACTTTACTTGATATATCTTAGATATGTTTATTAAAAAAATATGTTTGTCTTATAATAAATTATAACAAAATGTTTTTGAATTACATTAGTTGAATTAAACAGACTTATGCCTATTTCCATCAACGTAGATTAACTTTAATCTCGGTTCAACTTACTCTTCGTCTTTTTCTAATCTTTAGAATTGGAAAAAGACGAAGAGTAAATTGAACTGAGATTAAATTTAATCTACATTGATAGAAACGGGCATTAGTCATATTCATACTTATATGTAACTATATAAGATCACGAAAAACGTCGGCCTCCGTGGCGCAATCGGCTAGCGCGTTCGGCTGTTAACCGAAAGGTTGGTGGTTCGAGCCCACCCGGGGGCGTATTTTTTTATATATAATATAAATCTGTGTTGTAGCTATACAGTATCGAAAATCTACACACACATTATGTTCATATAATAATAACCTTTTTTATAATAACCTTTTATAATAACCTTTTAAACTATTTGCAAAAATGTTTACATTTCATATGTATAATATATACATATATTTATCTGAGCATAGAATATTTTTAGGAATGTAAACATTTTTATATAAACTATTATAATTTTTATGCGTGCGTAATAGTAAATATCATTCTAATATATCATTATATTTACTTTATAACAAAATACAAATGATATATTTTTTATGTAATCCATCCTACAAAATTTTTTCCATGTTCGACAGTACATTGAAAAAGTTAAATATCATTAAATTGTGTCGCTGTCACAATGACTAATATGGAACGATTCGAATATGTTTAAGGATACGTTCATGTGCCGCGGAATGGTGGTCACTGACATAAAACTCATGGGAAAATCTCTCGTCATGTATCCCGCAATGATTATTGAAGAACTAAAACCATAAAGAATCTCCCATGTTCCTTTGACTTGGTGAATTTATAAAGAGCCGCAAACAAGGTTCGCAGCTGCGATCTAATAAATATTAAATATCGGTCGCCGGCTGCTCATCGCACATTAATAAATTTCAAATTATATCGACATGCGTGACAAATTTTGCTGTATTCATCATTAATACATGTTTTAGAAAATCATTAATAGAGAGATCGATAGGTAATTGAGAATGATCCTATCATTATCTTAACGTTGTATTTTATAATCGTGATCGTCTCTGTTATTTGATTTAAATAATCACAATAATGTTACCGTTCTTTGTGTCGGATATTACGGTGGAAATAGAACTTGAAAATTAATATTAAATTTCTTGTGTTATAATACGCCATGTATTTATTTTTGTATATATACATAATCATGGGATAACGCAATTTGCTATTATATCACGAGGAAATTAATAAATAGAAACAACCATTTTCATTTTCATCTCTTCTATCATCGAACATTTTACGCCTAAAAATATGCATAATTGACATTTAATAGTATCCAAGCATATGTCGCAAAATAAATACGTTAAACAAACCGGCTTGATGTGAACAAAATGTGAGAAACCAGAAAATTGCGTAACTTTTATCTTCGTAGTTTCACAGACAATGTTTGAATAGAGCATTGAAACAGATGTATTTTCGGTAAATTTCAATTTTGATACTGTAGACACACGAAATGGAATCAGTGTTTATTCATGGCAATGAAAATAGGATAGTTCCAGTCACATACTTTTTTATATCGACAAAATATTCGGAAGTATATATATATATATATATATATATATATATATATCATATTATAGACAGGAAAATAAGTAATGTCGTTATTTTTACTTTTTATATTAATAATTTGGTAATAACGTTGCAATTTTATATGACAATAGTAACAGTAAGTAACTAAATAAATCTTGGTTTTTCGCAATAAATTCTTTATAGTGTTTGAGATGCTTATTAGCAGTATTATTAAATTACTTGTCAATTTTATTTGTAATATTATACGTACTGTAATTTATGTGTTTTAATACCAACAAATAATTAATGTGCAATTTGTATAAATTTGTAAAAATCGTGCAAAAAGTATTATTAGACAAAGTATACATACTTTGATCAAATAAGGCTTTCTTTGATTATTTATATATTGTTCACAGATCGAATTCATTTATTATTATAGATATGCATACACTTATGTTAATTTAATATAAGTCAAAAATTAAATTTGTTAGATTGTAGATAGAAACAATTTTCAATTTTAGCAATACAGATAATTTGTTAGCATTTTTGCATAAATTCATAGAAATCGATTTTTTAATATAGATATATAGATATAAAATTCGCGAAAAGTAAATACTTTATGAGACATTTATTTCATATCGTGAATATGTTACTTATATTCTGTTAAAATATGGAGTGTATGAGTACATATCCTTGTCCTAATATTTTTTACATGAAAATTCTTTTTACTTTTTTGTTCATCAGCATGTTTCCATATGTTTCAAATATGTCAATAATTATGAAACAATCTAAATATTACCATAGATTAAACTTGTCAAAATTGTATTAGTTTCATTGGTTGGCAAGAAATATAAATTTTCATAAAATTTCTCATAAAGTAAACTCCAAAAGAATCAATTCTAAACTTGTAAAAGAAAATGAGACATTTTGTAAACACACATAATTGATAATAATCAATATTTTTGCAAACTCATCGTAAACCTAAATATGTGTTTATAATCCAAATAAAAATTATGATCGATATTGGTGAACTCAATCTCGACTCTTTATGTTGAGATTCGCAGTGACATTAAAATGCAACGAATGCAAACATTCACGAGAGAAGCTGAGTTCAGAGTGACCCGGACGAAATAATATTCATGAAAATATTTTTACCCGTATAACTTGCAGAAGAGCGTGATCCTCAAATCCAAATACCCAGAATCCAAATAATATTCAAAAATACAAAAATGCGAGTTTGACGTACCACCTGACAATAATAAAAATAGAGACAAGCTCTTATCAAAAATACAAATCTAAAAACGTCGGTACTATTAGTTTAATCATTTTAACATTTTCTTATGCAGATTTGTCTTATAAGATATCTTACAAGTCATTAATTATTTTTTTATGCGAATAGTTTTATTTTATATAATAAATAATTAAGAAAAATTAATATAGTAAATTAAAAAAAGATATATCTTATAAGAACTGAATTAAAAATTTTCAAGATAATTATTAAATTAGATGACGAAGTATTATTTTAAAGGTATCATCAAAACTTGTGTTTATATAGACTTTAGTGTATATGTGAAAATTAAAGTAATAGTGACGGATGTGTCTTTAGATTCTTTCGACTGGACTATAATACCTTCTCGATGTTAAGCTTATATCGGGCCGCACATTATTTATATATATGTACATACAACAAGCTCTTGAGCTTCTTGTCAATTTGCGTCGTTGGCACTGGCTTATATCACGATCCGTTTACGATCATTTATCGGCGCCGACGTCGACATGGAACTTAAGGCACTTAAGACAAATCGTGATCTACGAGCGAACCATGAGGGGCACGGCTCCGAGGGAGCGGCTCAACTTGTCTCAAGACACTTCGAGATAGCCCCTGTTCGAAGTGCCGTCACTAATTAAGAAATACTTCCCTTGACGCCTACCTTAACAGTTCAGGCGCGCCTAATTCTGACCCACACTCTCGTATGGCTGACCATCAACAACGTTCATCTACTTATCTCTTGAGAAAAAAAACGGAACTGTTTGCATTTTTCAACATCTTAAGTCCGTATCAGAGATTAGAATTTAACCAATCAAAGCAAAATTTTAAACCTAATATTGATTTCCTTTCTTCTGATTAGTTAAATTCCAATCCAATCTCAATCTGATACGAGCATTAGCGTAAAATCCGATTATACTATTAGGTGTAGTAAAAAGAAATCCATTATTTTTCCATTCAATTTCATGCAAAAATAATGGATTTCTTTTTACTACATCTAATATTTAAAATAAAATAAAAATTTTAAATGTTTGAAGGTAGTTTAAAAATACAAAATATAAATAAAAAAGAGCATACAGCCACGATGCTAGATGTTTTAAATGAAAGTCAATATATTTAAAATTATCATATAATAACATAAACGTTTCGATCAAGATTTGCATCATCAGTACATAGAAAAATCAAGGTATCAAAAAAAGAATTATAAAAATAAATATCAAGATGTCACAAAAAGAAATACATAGAATTAAAACAATAATCGCTAGTCAAAAAGATGGTAACTTTCCAATCGTTTATGGTACGAATTAATAGAGTAAATTAAGATTCAAAAAAATGATATTAAACAAACAATATTCAATCGCTTATGAGTTGTTTTCTGTTACGTTTAGGATTTCTTATTACATGAAACAAAGCGATTTCGAATGTAACATAAATTTCCAGATTTTATGTATTTCTTTTTGTATCATCTTAATATTTATTTGTTAATTAATATTTATTTATTTGTTATTTATATTTATTATAATATTTATTTGTTATTTATTTATTAATTCTTTTTTTGATATTTCTGTGTATTGATGATAGTCAAATCTTGACCGAAACGTTATTATATGATAATTTTAAATACATTGATTTTCAAACATTTAAAACATTTAGCGTCATAACTGTATGCTCCTTTTTATTTAAAATAAAAATTATTTTTCTTATAAAGAAATTTATAGCACAGCATTAACTACAGTTTTGCAATAATATTTTACAACAGTAAAAATTGATTTATCCGACATAAATCCAATCCTCTAATATGTTATTATAACTTTTCCTTTAATATATAATTAATATGATATTTCTGCACATTAATAATATTGAAACAAGCATAATGTACATCAAAAAGGTGATCTATATCATTTTGCAAGGAAAAATTTTGTTGGATCACAAAAATACCTTAATTTCTTGTTTTTATGAGAATGCTTTTACGATGAAACGATTTTTACAAACTTATATCCCTCGAATCATATCGGGTTTAAATTGAACTTTGAATTAAAATCTAAAAGTTAAATGTAAGACGGCAGATCAAATTTATTGAGCAATCGCTCTTTTATATGCATCGAATATATTTTCAAGCAAATACAAATCCATGAAAGTTGGATTAAGCCGTTCCCGAAAAGCGATCCAAATTACGTTTGAAAATCTTAGATATAAACAGCGGCAATTCTTTCTAAAATTAGTGTTTATTAGGATATGTGTATTTTTGGAATTAATTAATCACTTTGAGATAAAGTATTATTATTGTAATGTATTATTCACAAATGTCAATTGCATGTAAGCAATACAAATGGCTACTTAAAAAATTAATCTAAAAGATTAATTTAAAGAATTAACATAATTTTAAAATGTGTAATGCTTAGAGTAAAGTTAAATAAAGTTGAAGATTATTTATCAATTAGTTTTCAATTATTCGATTTACAATAGTTTCCAATTATATTTAGTTAAATGTAAGGGTTTTTTAGGTTGCTGTATACGAATCTAATATTAAAATTGATAAAATCATGAAAGACATATATACATTTTGCAATTCAGATATTTATTAAATTTTAACATCTATCGTATTGAATACTCCATTTAGAATTTGTCAATTTTTATATCTAGTTCACATTGACCTAAAATATTCTTAAATTTAATTAAGTATAGTTATAATTTATAATTATATTTATATTGAAAACTATTTGTTGAATCATAGTAATGACTTAATTTACAGCTTTTCTACAGCAGTTCTTATTAGGTAGTGCTAATAATGAATGTGTCAATAAAAAAAGAAAATCTTTTAGCTCTAGTTTTCATGATACACTTGTAAATTTGATAAATTTAAGTTTAATATAAGAATTAAATAATATCATTGTGCAACTCTATATTGCAATATGAGTATAAATAATCATTTTCGATGTATTGTTATCTACTGAATACGAATCCGTCCAAATTTGATCATCATGTCACAACTTTAAGAGAAATAATATCAAAATGGCATAAAAATTACGATTTTGAAAGTGATTCTTGACGTTGTAGCACTATAACAAATATTATTTCTAAATTTTGTTTTTATTACGCGAAAGTATCAACTTTTAGCTTTAAAATACATTTTGTTTGTTTTAATAAATCATTTTTCATTTTCGAGATATATTAATTTGAAAAAAGTTTTTTTCCCATATATAAAAAATACATGCATTATTACACAGAAAGAGAGAGTTATTATTAAATTGATATATCTCGAAAACGAAAAATTTTAAAGAATCAAAATTTCTAAACATTTTTAAACATTAGTTAAATATTTTAAAGTTAAAAGTTGATTCTTTCACGTAACATTAACAAAAATAAAGAAAAACTTGCTATAGGCACAATGTCATGAATATCTTCAGAATCGTCGTTTTGCATCTTTAACCATTTTTCTTGAAAATACGAACTAATAATCAAAATTGAGTAATGGATTCGTTTTGTTCAGACAAAAATACATCGGAAATGAAATCACGATACAAAGGAAAAAAAAGGTCAAATTTTGCCCCATGTTATTATATTCAAAGCCAATATCCTTTAAATAAAGAAAGGCTTTTATAATTGATAAATAATCATCGATTTATTTAACTTTTCCCTTGAATATTTCCACAATATTAAAATCATGAAAAATATGTAATAATGTAAGTAAATATTTACTTTAACCGATATGTGTGTTTTATGGCCATGTTTTTTTTATTGCAGTATATAACACTATTATAAATTATACAATCTCCCTTCAGATTACAGTTAATATATGACATCCTTTGTCTTTTTATTATTGTTATTTAATTATTATGAAATACTTGATTCTTTTTCGAAGAATTAAATTAAATTAAATATTAGTTAATTATTACATATAAATTAATGATTTCCTTTATTAATTCCGTTTTTAATTTTTCATTCATGTTGAGTTTAATACTTTCAAAATACGATTTAAAAGACTCACCTTTGACGCGCCGGTCGACTACGGATGCTGGATTAGAACGGATGATCAGTTCAGTATCGCAGCACGCAGCAGTCACGAAGGAAGCAGTCACGAGCGTATACTGAGCGTTTTATCTCTTGGTCTCGACGGTGATTCGAGATTCGTATGATATAGCAGGAACAATGCGTACCAGGAACGAGCGCCGAGAAGTCACTGCAATCGCGGTTCGCGGTGAAGTGTTCTGAGGGAGAAAAGCGTCCAGCGACAGCGACAGTGACGGCGACGATGAAAGTGATATGATGTACTAGGAGGAGTGCATGCCAGAACTGAGCGCCGAGAAGTCACTGCGATCGCGGTTCGCGGTGGAGTGTTCCGAGGGAGAAAAGCGTCCAGCTACAGCGACGGCAATGACGAAAGTGAGGGGCGCACCACGGGTAGACGAGAACAACCCTCTTTCGCTGCTATCACTACCGACACCACTCTCGCGTCTCCTCGCCACGGCATCGGGCGCGGCGGAAACGCGCCGTCGCGACGCCGCCTCGCGAATACGCACGCGCCACGATGCCGGAGGTGGCCTCCTGATCGCCGTATGTGTACATACACATACGTTTTCCTGCACGCGGGTTAAGTCCACTTCGGACTATGATAACAACCGATAGGGTGGGACGGTTTACTCTTGTATTAGATAAGGAATAGCTACCCCATTTCGACCGTTGAAATGATATTTCTCTAAATTCCGTCTACCGTTTTGCATTTTGCATTTTTTTGTAGCCGCTACAAGAACATCGAAATATTCGATTACTACAACTTTTTATATTATTGATGGAAATATTATGTAAAATTAAGTTAATATAAAATAAAAAAGATTGCATTTTTTATACATATGATAGGCACTATCAGATTTAAAAAATTTTTAAAACACATTATCAAAACAATTATTTAATAGGTTAAGCCACTTCTGCATAAAATCATATGATATTTCACACGCTTGATTCTTAATATTCTCCATCTAATTTTTGCATCTCGAAGTTCTTACTTCAAGTTTAATCGGGAGATGACTTGCCACCTGTCAAATCGTGCGATTAATCGAGTAAGTCTCGAAAAGCAGCACAATGAGATACCCAAACATACGCAGATCCGGAATTTGTCGGATTTCTTTGTAACAGATGATCGTTACCTTGTTTTTACGAATTCATGGTCCGATAGTCTTCACGATAAACGGAGACACAAGCTTGAGGAGCCTCGTGAGGAACTCTCTTTTGACAATGCAGATTCAATTAAAAGTCTCTTCTGAGTGTAAAAACTTTTCCAATCAAACTGATACGTGCTAGCGCGCCCTTTTTCGCCACAAGATTTTTTTTCCGGGCCCAGGATCCTAACGCGATCGGATAGTAATTATGTCGGTATCAATTTAACAGTTTTCAACTTTCGTTCGCTTCGCCTCGCGGAATAATTGATGAAGAGCCAATAGCGCGAGGTTTCTTCGTTCAAAGTAGATCAAGCAAAACAATGTTTATTGAATTTTCGCAGTTTCCTTTTCCCAATGTGAATTTTGTTGCAAAAATAAGTTCTAACTTATTATCGTACTGTATTTAATAGCATTTATCTATTAAACTTCTCTTTGAAAAACATATTTATAAGCTTTTCTATTTTACTTTGCAAGATGTATATAAGTACGTATTATTTGTTATATTATTTTTTAATTATAGTTATTAAAAATACGAAGCTAATAGCAGAAGAACAATGTGAAAAATCTTTTACTGTGCTGAGAAATAAAAGGCGAGCGGGAGATTTCACAATACCTAAAATCGATAATTTCAAACAGGCATTCTGTGGCGTTGCGGTAAAATTGCACGATGCATTTCCTCGGCCTCGTGTAAGCCAAGAAGTACTTGGCTTCGTTCAACGCGCTAAAAATGTGTCCATGCCTTTAAAGGCTACACAACTTTTCCACAAAAAGTTTCTTTCTCCGCGAGAACTTTCCTAGAAATGTGCGAGAAGTAGAATCGCGTTTGAGAGTATTTACAGAACGATATGACGCTCGTATGAATGTATTAAGTAGCTCTTTTTGGATTTTTCACGATTTCCATTTTCCGGAAATTATAACGAAATCACGCGCGATTCGATGAATTTAATTTCAAAAGTAGAGTTGGAGATCGTATGTTTGCGTTTTTTTTTTACATTATCAGAAAAAAAAATTCCTTCAGCAAATGCTTCTTCCTTTTCGTTTGAAAGGATTTTTTGCGCGTAGTTTTGCTTGCTTTCTTTTCTTATTTTCACGTCTACTGCCGCTTTAATATCCATGATCCCCCGAGTTCGTTTCCACGGCAGCCTGCGGCGATGGATCAAACTGTTTAATTTGCTCAAAAGGTTTGCAGAGTTACAGAGTTTTCCTCTTTTTCTTTCTTTACAGAGTACAGTGTGTCGATGTAATGCCTGCACGTCCGATAATGTGTTAATAAACTTGTGAAAAGTGTCAGCTTATTTGTAAAGTTTAGCTGTTTGCGCATATAACAATGTATGTGTATTTTATTATACATATTTTCACTATTCATTATATACCTACTGAATGATTGTTAAATATATTCTTCTTACTAGTTATAGTATTTTAAAACATTATAATTACATTCAACAAGCAATGTAATTATAATATTTTAAAATATTATAAACATAATATTAACAATTTTAGTTGCTATCTTATTAAATTAAACATATAAGATTAATAAATAAGGTACACAGGATGAATCACAAATTAATATCTTAAGAATTATTCGGAAAAATTCTTAATAATAATACATTGTGTAAATTGTTTACATTTTTAAAAATAAATATTTAAAATCAAGAATAAAATTATTTGAGAAATGTAGATTTACCTTAACGTCTGTTACGTAAAATAGCATTATTATTGTAATAAAAAAATCTCTTAAAAATAATATTCAAAAATTAAAAAGTTAACGACGCTTTCAAATATACGTTATTAAAATTATACGTTTTTTCTTTCTCATTAGTTCACCATCAATAATTTTTCCAATATCTTGATTGATGCTAAAATATTAATTTATAACAAATTAAGTGACGCGTCTTGTATATTAATAAAAAATGTTACATAAATTGAATATTAAAATAGTTATTCATTGAAGTTACTTGTCATTCACTAAATTTATTTTATTGTTTTTTGCTCTTTCATTATTGATTTTCAATAATATATTTTTCGTAAAAAGTCAATTTAGAAAATTAAATACATAAAAATTGTTCTTTGTTAATTATTTCGAGCGCATTTATCCTGCACCTGTTCCTCTGAAAAGACAGTTAGTATTCTGACTGTGCTGTTGATGTTATTCAAAATTTAAGAAAATAACAGAGAATGATCTTGAAGTCAAGCTTCTTCACAGGAACATGTGATAAATTGACTTATCAAACAGATGTAGACTGACACGACTTATTTATCAAGTGAATATATTTAACACACATTGAATTTGTCGACGTTGAACATAAAACGTATGTACAAGAACTTGCATAAAAGTGCATGAACTTTACTTCGTCGCGTAAAATATTCTTTACATCATGAAAACGTACACGATTCTGTCTCGCGCAGTTCCTATCAAAATTTCGAAATTCTTTTCGCGCATAGTTTTATAAAGTTATATTCTCTAATATTTTTAAAGTAAAATGTCATTTTAAAGAGTGAAATCTCACTCTTTAAAGATATTGAAAAAAATTGAGCCATTCTTTTTTAAAACTCTCTAAAAAAAATCTTGTTCTTGGAATTGATTAACGCTTTATGATACATTTTTCCATTTATCTCAGAAAATTACTAGCTAATAAACAAAAAGTGACGGTGTTTGATACTAATTGGCCAACATTATCAGAAGCCGGTTCTTGATTTATTTTTATAGTAATGTTTGTGATATGGTACTCTATGAGCGTTCTTATTGCTTCTTATCTTATCGTTCTTATCTTATATTTGCTATCTTATATTATAATCTTAAAATTGTTTGATAAATTAATTTTCCGTATTCTATTTTACGACACTTCTTTTCTTTTTTTTCTTTTTCTTTCTCTTTTACTCTTTTTGATTTTAATTCCAATATTTAAATTCTCGATGTAGGGGAGCTCATGACAGAATAATTTTTATTCACAATTTTAATGTATGTTAGTTTATGCTGTTTGAGGAAGGCTCAAAGGTGAGCCGAAACATGTAAGCATTTTAGTGACTAAAGTTTCATACTTCACAGATATATTATTTGCGTCTTCTGCGTTTGACTTCTACTGCCCGTATTCTTTTCAGTTCTCTAAAAAATTTAGAAACTAAATTTAAATTATGTAAATACATTTGTTAACAACAGCTAACAAACAATGAATGAAAGATTGATTCGATTTGTTGTAGAAAATAACAGATGGAAATGTCGATTAGATCGAAAAGTGCTGCCGGATTTTCACCGACGGTGTGTGAAGCTATCCTAGAAGTTCTGGAGGAATGTGCGGACTCATTGTCTGTTTACCAAAATATCTTACAACAATCGACAATAGATAATGACGCCACTAATATTTTCCCAAATGTTAAGTATGTCTTGCGGATAGTGCAATAAACGCGACTGTATTATGACTTGTCTACATTGTACATATATCCACAGAATTTCAGAAACGTCTATTCTGCAAACGCTTGCCAGAGGCGCTGCGGAAATGACGGATTCACGGAGGGAGGCTGCACGTGAAAAGCTTCTACGAGACAGGTTGGCTTGTTTAATCTGTCCATAAGTCTGTTTGAAAGACCGACATGTGGTAGTGGCGGATCAGCCAATAGACTATGATACAATAGAACCTCAAAATGAAATTAATTACATAATTAATAAATTAACATTTGCTTTATGAAGAAATATAAAGAGCAAAACAATTTCTTTTTTTTATTTGTCACATGCAATATCGAATTTAAATCGTATGAACATTAAAATATTATGATAATAAGTAACAGTTACTATAATTTTTATTATTCTTTTCTACTCTATTCTTATTATTTTTTTTATGTGCTTCGTTTCAAATAATTATTATTTATCCTGTCCTCTAATTAAACGTAATTTTATACGTTTTCGTCATTTAAATATGGAGATTTTATATAAAATATTCATTTATTTTAATTAATAAAAGATTTTAATAATTGCATTTTTATTAGTTGTCTTAATAATCATGAAATCTAAATATGTTTTTTAATATTGATCGAGCAAATTTTCAAACTATCTCGATCCGTTACTTATTAAGCAATACTATTAATATATTAGGTAGATCTAATAAGTAAATTCGATTATAAATAATTACACACATCCTCTCAAATATCTTTTACATTCGATTTTTTTTTTTTTTAGGAAAGATATATATCCAATTTAATTATTTTTAAAAATTTGAAGTCGCTAAATAAATGAAAATAGGATCAAAAATATAAAAATCTAAAAAATGACGAATTAAGTATACTGCAAGCAAACAATAAAATATCTTCAAAGTCTAATAATAGAAATTTATCGAGACTTTTCATGATCGCAAAATTAGATTTAACTTAAATAAAATGTATAAAATATATATAAAATAAAATGTATATTAGTAAGAACTACGCAATAAAGCTTAAAAATTTTTAGCATATAATTTATGTATGTATACTTGCCAGCAAGAAGGTTGCAACACTTTTCCTTTCGAAACTTAGCCTTGTTTAATTATAGAGCGGTTGAACGTAAATGAGATCTAGGAATGAGAAGTAGGAATCAATCTCTCGGCGAGTAGGCTACATTCCGAAATTCATCGAAAAAAAATGTTGCAGCCTTTTTTCTGACGAGTATATACAAACAGTATATACATATTACAGGATGCGTCCAGACTATCGAGTCGAAATTCGAACCGAAAGCATTGAGCAAACTCGAGCCATGAGCATTTCGACTAATTTTCATTGTTTTCTACGAGCCGCAAACAAATGTTTATCGAAACGACTCAAGGTTCAATTCGAGTTTTAGCTTGATAATCTGGATATATACCCTTTTATATATTATATTGATTAATAGCATTGTTATTTCTTTGTCTTTAAAATGAAAATTGAATGAATGTGAATTTTACATTATAATATAAAAATATCAAAAATATACATTATACGATATATTAGTATATGATATATCATAAGATTATATTAGCAGAATGGCGTTTGAAAAATTATTATATACACAAAAGTAAACGCTGCATATTATGTCGTCTTTTATAGTAATTTGATTAATTTCGTATCTTATTATGCAAATAATTTTTTATATTTTAATATAAACTTCATTTAAACATTATATGCTTTTAATTAAAATTTAAGCAAAATTTTTCTTTTATTAATCATATTTGACTTTAATTGTTCAATATTTTTTAGAGAGATGATTTTTTAAACATGCTAAGATGTATATATTTTACTATGTATATATTTTACTAGACATCCAAAGATTAAGTTCGAATTTTTATTATCTGATTCATCCATGACATCATCATAAATGAAGCCTATTGGATAAAATATCAAATTAAGCCTAATTACAAGTTAACCAGATAATGAAAAACCGTGCCTAAGAGATATCATTTACATTGCAGTTTATATGTGAGCAGTATAATAGAAGACTTGAAGCGGGAAATTAGCGAATGTGGAACCATCGATGTATTAATCAAAGAAATCGAGAGGATTACGTCACAAGAAGAACAGGAGCATCTTTTAATAGAAGAGAATAAAAGCATGCAAATAATCGTGGCAGAGTTACGAAAAGCAATTGCCGATAAGAAAACAGCGAATGAAAAGGAAGAAGAACGTTTAACAAAGAAGCTCATTTTGACACGAGTAAATTCACAAGTCGGAATGTATACAAATATACGCAATAGTGATATAAAATTTTATTTAATTATATTTAAAATTATAAAATTATATTTAATCATTGCATGTATATAAGTAGAGCTACATTAAAATGAAACTGGTTGGCAAAATGTTTAGGACGAAAAAGAGAAGCTGAAACTAATTAAGGACGTGGAGATAAAATATGTCCGAATGTGGGAAGCGGCACGTCGAGAGCAGTACATACTACGTTACGAGTTGAAAATGGACGAATTGAAAAAGACATTGAATGATCATTGCGTGCGCGAGACAAATGAAAATCACGTGAATGATGTATTAACACGTTATCTGACACGACGTATAGCGGTGAGAGTAAATTCTTTCTCAACTTCTTTTTGTTTAAAACGAGCAAAAATGTCTTATAGACATCTTTTACCTTTTACTTAAACAGTCAAGACTTAAAAGGGTCCGTCATTAAAATTAAGACGGACACTTAAGCGATCTTGTAAATTCTTCAGTGAAAAAGCTTAAAAGGTTACTGAAAAATGTACTTTGAGATCGTAGCCATTTTACGATTTTTCTTTAGCGGATATGTTAACACAAATTTGACGTTTTTGCTAAACGTCAAGCATGAAATAAATTTCGTTAAATTTAAGATGAGTCACGCTCTTGGAAAGATAACAAAAATATTTACTTTGAATTTACAGCTCATCGAGACTCGGATCGAGCAATGGCGACAGAGGTACGATCGAGAGAAGAAAATGTATGAGAAAGAGATCCGTAAAGTACGCAATGAGATTGGAAATGCTCAGAAATACTTAGAAAAACTTACGACGGAGGTAATGATTCGAAAACTGTATGACAGTGCGAGAAATATTTTGATTTCATTCCGCGCAACAGGAACGGAGTGCAGTGCAGTAAATTAATTTGCATTCCGCCATTCATTATTTTGACCACTGCTACTATGAATCTTAATTGTTGGATAAAGAGGATCCTAAACGATGTAACAAGCGTAATCACTATCTTATTTCGCATTCTCTCTGTGACTATTTGATTTACTACGTTACGTCTCATCTATTGACAATCAAGCTCGGATAACTTGGCCCGCATGAGTTTAAAGGGCGCGCCGAAGTTTCGTTGGGTAATCGATAATTCGTGTCAAGAACGTGTCTACTGAGACTCAGAAATGTTAACGATCGTTATTAATAGCTGAAATCTCCTCGAATTCTGGGCTCTTGAGATCCCTTCACATGCTTCAAACCGGTTTACGTTTAAGCGAGAACTAAACCATTGACCGGAAGTCTGTAGATTAATTTCCCTTAGCTTAGATATTTACATATAGGAATGTAGTAGAATTCATAACGCCAACAAAAGCTAGAACATACATTTTATTTTTTCGAATATGTATTTGTAAATTATTTTCTATATTTTCAAATTATCTTTCAACAAGGAATTATATCTTTTCTTCTTTTTAATTTTTTTTAATTACGAATTTTAGTTCTTTTAATATTCTGAATTATGTATATCAATCTCTAATTAACAGTATATTGTATAATACATTAACATTAATAATAAATTAATATAGAAAGACTGTCGTAGTTTTACAGATCTATTTCTATAAATCGATTTTCTTTACAAATCTTGTGAATTTTAATCATTGATAACAAAAATTTATTTCAAATATAAGATACACAATACTTACAATTCCTAAGATGTATAACTGTAATAAGATATACTACAATTTTTTACATCAGAATTGTTCAGTTTAGACTTTATACTTTTTAATTATACGTTCGTAAATATAACGGACAAGATTGAACCTTCCTTTCTTATTTACGAAGATACGATTGCGTAAAGCTCCGTGAATCTCATATAAAACACACTTATTTCTGAGAAAGATACTCGAGTCCAATAAAATATATCGGTAAATTCGTGTTGAAACTGGATACGGTATTTGTTGCAGTATTGCAATAATCAGGAATTCATCGACACGTATCTCGCGGAGCAGGAGGCACTCCGAAGACAAAAGGAGCACGAGGATCATGTGCGCTACAGCATAATTAAGATACAAGCCTGGTGGCGAGGTGTTATGGTGCGTCGAAAGCTGGGGCCGTATCGATCTGAAGAGAAAAAGAAGAAAAAACCTGTTAAAACAAAAAAATAACTCCTCTTTCTGCTCGGTTGAGTTACTCTTAATCATAATCGTTCTTTATCATCGTTCTAATTCATTTAATTTAATTGGACAATTTGATTATTAAAAATAAAGATGTATTTAACATAATTTTTGACAAAAAATTATTAAAAGATTGTAGATTCTTTTATATCGTATTGAAAGTAAGACAAAAAGTTTGGCAAAGATTTAGAACATGAGTAAAAAATTATTCAATAATAAAAAGAGTAGACATATTTTTAAAGAATAATTAATATAAAATAAAAACATTTTCATTTAACAAAATTATATTGTTAAATATAAATATTGACCTTATTAAATTGTTTTATACGTATATAACATTCATTTTTATACGAAAACTATAATTTTCGAGAGTCTAGTCACTTTTTATAGAAAGTTATATATATATATATATATATATATATATATATATATATTAATTAGTTAATTACTTATTTATTATTATA
>NW_012130074.1:3468292-3470744 GCF_000143395.1 Atta cephalotes
AATTTAGTTTTATTACGTTAGTATTAACTAATACTTATTTATTACTAAACTAAAATAATTTACGTAGTAGTAGTACGTACTACTTTACTTAGTAAGTAATATATATATATATATATATATATATATATATATATATACAATATATTTAATACTCTTTATTTATATACAGAAAGAACGATTTTATGAAATGTCTAAAAATTTGATTAGATATACATCTAAAAATAATTTGATTGGATTATTAAAATAATTATGTAAAAAAGTCAAACTTAATGAGTATTAATGAACAATATTACAAAAAATATTCTTACTACCCAGAGAAAGTTAATATCGATACGATGTCAAAACGATGTCATGGATGTCAAAATTAGCTCGGAAAAAAAATTGGCTCTGATAAGAGTAAAAAACTCGAGATATATGTTTGAATTTCGATTTATTTTCGAGTTGCCTTAAATAAATTATAAATAACTACTACTAAATTATCTTTATATACGTAAAATTTCGAAATCAATAAAATATTTTTTATTCATGAAAAAACTCATTCGACCTCAATTTGATGAGTCATTTTTTTATTAATAAAAAGAAAGAAAGAAATAATTAATTATATTAAGTGTACAACTTTGCTTCCGCCGTTTTCCTATAGATGGCTTTAGCGGTAAGTGATGGTCGAAATAAATAGATCATAGACGTCATACAATAAACTTGGGCATCTGTCAACATAACCCCATAGAAACATTAGTCGATTTGTGTTTGCATCATAAAGTTATTCTCGATTGAAAATGTCAGTTTACGAGCCAAATTCTCGTCATTTGCGGGAGGTTTTAATTTTTTGCTTCAATATGAAGAAATCTGCGGCTGAGGCTCATCGAATGCTCTCAAATTATTTATGGTGAGGCTATTAGTGAAAGAACGTGTCGTGAGTGGTTTCAACGCTTCAAGAACGGTGATTTTGACATCGAAGACCGGCATTGCAGTGGAAGAGAGAAGGTTTTCGAAAATGCAAAATTGGAGGCATTACTTGCAAGACTCGTATCAAAATCAAGAAGAATTGGCACCATCATTGGGAGTGACTCAACAAGCCATTTCAAAACGCCTCAAAGCCATGGGAATGATTCAGAAGGAAATTGGGTGCCGTACGAATTGAAGCCGAGAGATGTTGAACGGCGTTTGTTTGCTTGTGAACAGCTGCTTGAAAGGCAAAGAAAGGATTTCTGCATCGCATTGTGACTGGGGACGAAAAATAGGTTCATTACGATAATCCCAAGCGCAGAAAATCATGGGGAATTCCCGGCCATACTTCCACGTCGACGGCCAAACCGAATATTCACGGCTCCAAGGTCATGCTCTGTATTTGGTGGGACCAGCTCGGCGTAGTGTATTATGAACTGTTAAAAACCGACTGAAACAAATTACAAGCGATCGATATCGAACGCAATTGATGCGTTTGAGCCGAAACATTGAAAGACAAACGGCCGCAATACAACGAGAGACACGATAAAATGATTTAGCATCAGCATGACAACTCGACTCCATGTTGCGAAAGTAGTCAAGACATACTTGAAATGGAAACGTTGAAATGGGAAGTCCTACCCCACCCGCCGTATTCTCCAGACGTTGCTCCCTCTGACTATCACTTGTTTCGATCAATGGCACACGGCCTGGCTGACCAGCACTTCTGGTTTTATAAAGAAGTAAAAAATTGGATCGATTCGTGGATAGCCTCAAAAGATGACCAGTTTTTTCGACGCGGGATTCGTACGCTACCCGAAAGATGGGAGAAAGTAGTGGCCAGCGATGGACAATACTTTGAATCATAAATATATAACCAGTTTTTTACAATAAAGCCTCGAATTTCGGAAAAAAAACGGCGGAAGCAAAGTTGTACACCTAATATAAATTATATTGTTTTTTTGAAAAATGAAGTCGAGTACATAAAGACACTTGTGAGCGCTCGCTGCTATTAGTCTAAAAAGATACACCAACAACAGTGAGCGCTCGTGGATTTGCTCCGCAAATCTGCTGATGAATTTGCTAGACGCGACCAATTTGATAAACCATAGTGCAGGATAGACTATGATCGCATGATACTACAAATGCTTTGAAACATTCTTTGGTTAGTATTAATAATCACTATCGATTCGACATCGAATTGATGATCATTTCTCAATCTTCTCATTCAAGACTGTCTTCAGTCTTAAGATTCGATTCTTGATTTGCTTGTGATATCCTAAGATTGTACTTAAGACAATCTTAAAAACACACTAGCACTTTGTCAAAATTTATCGTACACCTTGTGTGTGTGTGTGTGTGTGTGTGTGTGTGTGTGTGTGTGTGTGTGTGTGTGTGTGTGTGTGTGTGTGATAGTAGTAGTTAGTTAGTTATTAGTATTAGTTAGTACTTACTTTAATTTTTAAATTTTTTTAAAAGTTTTTGTTAGTTACTTACGTAGTTAGTA
>NW_012130074.1:3470764-3477105 GCF_000143395.1 Atta cephalotes
TTGTTGTTAGTATACTAACTATAGGTTACTTAAGTTAACGTAATACTAAACTAAACAACTAACGTACTNTNTATATTAATATACTACTATGTGTGTGTGTGTGTGTGTGTGTGTGTGTGTGTGTGTGTGTGTGTGTGTGTGTGTGTGTGTGTGTGCATAGAGTATGTATTGATATTGATCACTATTTTAAAATTTTTATTGTATTCATGATGCTGGAAATCGATTCGAGATCTCGGAGAGAGAAGTGATTGCATTTGAACAATAATTCAGTCACTAATATTATAAAATTAAGTGCGATAATTGTGACGTATGTAGGACAGACGAGGAGACAGCTAAAAACGCGAATTGCAGAGCACCGAAATCATATACGCTGAAGCACATCTTCTCGTTCAGTTATAATCGAGAATAGATTCGAACATGATTTCGATTGAAATAATATTGAAATTCTTGACGAAGAATCATGTTACAACAAGCGGTTATTTTCGGAGATGCTTTATATTAAAAAACAAAAAATCACTTTAATCTCCAAACTGATACTGAGGACCTGCATACATTCCGACTATAAACAAAATCTAATTTTGCTTTATCAAAATCACACTCGTTCGATTATTTTTCTTTTAATCAATATTTGTCCGTCGTAACAGTTATACATTTTTATTCCTGGACTGATTTTACATCTTCATATATAATTTAACTTTTATTTATTGAAGAATTCAGTTTTACATGGATTATGACTCTGTTGATTTTACTTTCTGACTACGGCAATATATTATTTATTACACACTGATTATTGGAATTTGACGAATTTTATCATATCATCGAATTGTATTAATATATTTGACAGATTGATAAGTTCTACAGAGTTGACGTATTTGTTTGCTTTTTATCTTAAGATAATTAATGAAATTTATAATTTTATTAATTATATTTTTATTAAAACATCAAGAAATTCTTTTTAATCGGTCGTCCAACCTTTTAGCGATTAATTTCAGTTCCTCTTTCAACTAGTCTCACAACATATATGTATAATGAATTCCACGTCTATCAACACTGTTTGATTATTATATTATTATAATCGTAACATCATTATGATTATTATATATCTAATCAATAGGTCGAAACATGTTATATCGTAATTATTAACCGATTAAAATACAATAATTTTACTGTGTATTTTGATTTTTAAACATAAAAATTTGTATTTTAGACTCTTGCATGCCCTATTATTTATTTCTAAACTAAATTTTTATTGTAAAAGTAATAATTCAATAAACGGTCGTTTGAATATCCTTATAGAACAGTCATTTGCGACTTTAAAAATACAAAATCAAAATAAATCCAAGATAGTTATATTCAAGAAGTTTTTATATATATAGGTTAGAGTAATGTCACTTTGAACTTTTTAAATGAAACTCTCTATTTTTTATTGCATATTCTTGTAGTACATTTCGAGAATTTTCCAAAACACTATAATAAAATAATTTTTCATGAAATACTTTTCGAGTTATAAGGCTTGAAAGATACAATATCGCCGACATTAGTATTACGCAAAGTCCGACCGATAGCTAAAATCTTTTGAATGTTGTTCAGGATCATGTTCTAGATAACATTTGTTAAGATCAAAGTCACATTGGTGATTGTTACTCTTATTTTCATTTTTGCACTGAAAATTTATTTTTATGCAGGAACTTTTATCCGAGAACTTTTTTATCTTGTAGCCAATTCACTTAAAAAATCTCGTTGTACAACACATAAAATATCAGTTTTATGTAATATATATATATATATATATATATGTATAATATGTATAAAATTTCGTATTATATTTTTTAGCGGGAAATAATATTTCAAAGACCTATGGTTACTATAATGAATTATAATGAAAAGGCATCTTTTATTATTTACATGGAAATGGTAGATTTATCTGATGAAGACGAAGATATTAATACATTTCCACCATTAGGAACATTCTCAATTAAAGATAATGATGGTACGAAATTTTATGTAGACTTAGTATGTAGACTTAGTATCACTTAAATCAGTATAAAATCTAATCTGCCATGGTTAACCTTTTAGATTGTGAAAGAATACAAATATTATATCCTTTATGTGGACTTATGAAACAAATAAAACATATAAAAGTGGAACATTATTGAAAAAATTGTCATAAATTATAATAATAAAGATTTCATAATGCATTTTAAATTGTGAAGAACATTAGCACATGATTTAATTAAGATGATTTAAAGTATCTGATATATTTACATGTATTCAAAGTAAGTAAATATATTTACATGTATTCAACGTAAATAAATATTTTTTAATTGTAAAATAAGTTAGACATAAAAATGAAACTAAGAGAAGGTTAATTGGAAAGAATCTATTGTTTCTTAAAGAGAATCATTGTTATAATTACTGTTTTCATATACAGAGTGTCATAAAAATATATATGCATGGTTTGATCGGAATATGCGTTAAAGATTGAGATTGAAAATTAAAGATAGAAATTTAACTAAGAACAAAGGAATTTTAGCATTATTTTGATTGGTCAAATTTTAATCTCAACCTTCAATACGTAGTCTTATTCCAGTCTTAAGCGGGAAGCACAAACTTTTGCATAACGCATAAAACATGAAACATAAGAAAACAATCAAAGTCCTTTATGTCATGAAAAGGAAGGAAATAAAGGACTTTGATTTTGATTGGTTCATTTTCTTATGCATTATGTGTTATGCGTTATGTAAAAGTCTATGCTCTCCATCTTAGGATTTTTATGTTTTAGGAATTATTAATTAATAAAAAAGATCATAATTCCATTTTAAAAAGTGGAGATCTTCATATCTTTTAGCGCTTCTATTTAGGAAAGAAACAACTTGACCTGAAATATGTTCCCCTCGAAACTATTCTGCTTTGAAATATCTGAAACTTATTTTTTAAGATATTTGCCTAGGGTAATTAAATGGGATATATATATAGCTTATTGTCTGTTACTTTTTCAGATCGAGGGGAACATTTAAAAATTACAGCAGAAAAACATATATTGTGCTTTTGTGCGCATGATTTGTCGGACATAAAAGTAAAGCCTATCGAGATGTAGCCGATTCAGAGTTGCAATTAGTATCTTATATAACATAATCACAAGAGTCACAGAGTTTATCATGACTTTAGCACCTAATATAATAAAATATCCTACACAAGAGGAAAAAGAAGAAACTGCAAATTACTTTCTTCGAGAGAAAGAATTTCCTAATGTCATTGGTATTATATTGTACTTATATATTTCTATTCATGTTTCATTAGAAATGTTTTATTTACATATACTTTATTAGGTACTAGATGGATCTCATATTAGAATAAACCATTGGAAGATGATTCTTAACTGTAAAATATATCTTAAAATAATATTTTTCATTGCATATCCAAGGAATGATTAATCATAAGATGAAACTTTTGAATGTTTTTATTGAATATCCGAGTTCCGTTCACGATGCTCGAGTCTTTAAAAATTCATCATTAAATAACGATTTATGAATTATGTGGAGGTTTGTTGAAATTAGAAAATAAGTGAAAAATGTCAAAACTAGAAAGTAATCAGTATTTCAATTTATCAATTTTATTCTAGATAAATACTGTTTATTAGGAGATAGTGCATATCCCTGTTTATCAGAAATAGTCGTTCTATACAAAGACAATGGGCATTTAACATGGAAGTAAAGAATTGTTAATCAAAAATTAAATTCATGTAGAGTTGTTATTGAAAATGCACTTGGCATTTTAAAGCAACAGTTTCGCCAACTGTATCATTTCAGCTTAAGAGACATTCCACGCATGGTGCATGTTATACACTCATATTGCGTTTTACATAATTTAGTTAATATGGATGATTTGAAATTATTTGAAGCACCTCTAAACAATGAGAAATCAGATATAGAGGCATAAGATCATGTACAGAGTAATAAACCTGTAAGACAACATGAATCAGATATAGACAAACGGAATAACATATGTGATGAAATAACTCATTAAAAAATATCAAAGGAGTTTTAAATAATTTTAACCAATGACTTATAAAATAGTTCCAACATGCTTCTATAGTAAAAGTAAAATCAACATCAGTGAATCTCTATCCTTTTTGCGCGCAAAAAGAAGAAATAAAATTCACTGATGTTTACTTTATTTATATCATAGGGGCATGATGGATCTGTTTTACAAGTTTATATTGTTATTATATTATTACATTTGAATGACTATTTTTGATATTTATATCAATTCTTGCAAAATATTATTACATTCCTGTCATAATTTACTAGTTTATGGATTACTTGTATGCTTTTTTTTCAGGAATTCTTTATGACTATCATCATGTTTTTGCTCTTATAACATTTGTCATTTTAATGTATTACTTTTTTAATGTATTATATGTTTTTATTTTCTTTACACATGTAAAGTGCCAAATGCATTTTTGATAACAGTATTGTTAGAATATTATATAATATTTAATAATGAATATAATGAATATAATAATGAACATAATATTATAAGTATGATATCATGTGCTTAAAGTGTTTTTAAATATATTTATTCATACATTTTTTATAACAAAATGAGTATAAAAAAACTATTAATATTGTAAAGAAATTATTATTATAATATAAATATTGACGCAACATGTTCGGGTGTTCCACATGTAACTACTTAATAATAAACTTAGTAAACTTGAATAACATTTAAAATATAATAATTTTTTGTAATTAGTAGTTCTTCCTGGAGAGAAAAGGAAGAAAGATGAATCCAGACACATTGTGATATATATATACATAACATATTAGTATTTTACACGAAAGTACTTCATTAAATTTTTAATAAATCTGAATAACATTCAAAATAATTTTTTATAATCAATAACATCGAATCTTATAACTATACATACTATAGGCTTCGTATTTTTTCAAAATATTGTGTTTATATTATTTATTTTTTATCGCCTTTCTTTTTTGTTATTTGTATTAATTCTTTCAAAATATTATTGCGATCTTCTCGTAATTTATTGGCCTTAATGGATTGCTCGCGTGTTTCTTTCACAAAGTTTTCATATGAGTCTTTTACTTTTTGTTGCTCTGCATTTTCCATTGTAGTTTATAACGTTTTTCACTTCATCTATTTTAGTTAATTCATAAATTTTAACTTTCTTTGAATATGTTTAACACACGTGCCGTTGCTCCCTTTTTTACTTGTGATCTAAAAAGAATTTAATATAAAAAATAATTTTAGCCAGATTAAAATCGATACCAAAATTTATTTTAATTGGATAAAGACATTCTCTTTCTTTCTCTTCTCTCTCCTTTTCTCTTTGATTGAAACATTGTACAATTTTCTTATCAACCTCTTTACTTATACTATCATCACAATTTCATCAGATGTTTCCTGATACGATGTTTCTGCTTCATGATTTTTATGTTGCTTGTTTGCCATCATTGATATTCATTTTTCATGTTCGCATTAATATGTAAAATAGATCTGTAACATATTTAAAATAGATGATAACAGCAGCTCTGTGTGATATAAAAAAAAATTATTTAGACCTTTATAAATATTTTATCATTAACACAATAAAATATATTATTTTTAATACTACCAATAACACTGTAAAAAAATTAACTAGAGCATTTCAAATCAGCGCTAAAAAGGAGTAAATTAGTGATAAATTTATAGCGAAATTTATTGCAAATACATAAGATTTGAAGCGGTTAAAAATTTAGATTTAAAGTTTTAAAATGCTTTTTAAAAATCGTTCTGCAACCATTTTTTGCAAAGAACATAACTTTGAATTTGCTTTTTTTTGCGCTGATTTTAATCCCATAATTTTTTTAGCAGTGTATATGCAAACATTTTTAATAAGACCTTATATTCTAATATGTAAAATAAAATTTACGAGTGAGTAATTGTCTTCTCTGCATTTGGACAAATTATGCCCTTGTTTCCAGAAAGTACTAGTGGTTCTATGTTATGTTTCTCGCCTATTATAATATTTCAGTTAATTCTCTATAACAAAATTATATAATTAAACACAAGTATACATATATATATATATATGTAAAAGGTATGCATAAAATGAAGATATAAAAGCCATCACAATTTATTAAAAATCATAACTATTGAACATCAAATTTGTAAAGTTAGAAAATATCAAATATAATAATTAAATATATGACAAGTACATTTTATAAGCAACGATTACCACTTATTTATAATAGAAGTTGAAATATATCTTTATATACATGTATATTATATTATATATATATATATATATATATATATATATATATATATATATNTATATA
>NW_012130074.1:3477125-3501491 GCF_000143395.1 Atta cephalotes
ATATATATATATATATATATATATGTATATATACATACATATNTAAAAATACATATATATTATTATAAATGAATAAACAGAAATTATCGTTAAAACATTCAGTTATGTTATTAATTATTATGTATTATATATACAGCATAACATTTTCTGACCTTATAAATTTGATATACATAGTTACGATTTTTAACTAATGAATTGTGACGGTTTTCAATTGTATATCTGCATTTTTAATGCTTTGTATTGAAATATACACATTGTAAAGGCTTTTAGATCAAGAGAAGACCATATACTTACACTCGATTCTCATGTCGAAAGGAATTGTATTATTGGGATTATGTACTATTGGGAACATGGGACGTCATTTTAGCTTACACTAGAACGTTTTCTATTTATCTACACGCATATGGTTCCTGTACACTGGATAAGTGTAAGCGAAAACGCTTGCCGCGCGGCAAAATGAAACGCGGTAAACAATAAACACATTAGGAGTTGTAAGCTTATTGGCTACCGCATCACATTCTGTCGCGCGGCAAGCGTTTCCGCGTCTAATGCAGTGTTGCCAGATGCAAGGAAATTTCTCGAAACCTAGGGAGAATTACAAGAAAAAAAATGAAAGAGGGAAAAAAAGTTTTTTGTGAAAATAAGTTATTTAGACTTATGTTAACATCATACGCATTATTTATTTCTTTAAAACTTTTCTAATATTGCACAACAAAAATATATTATTCATTAATTTATAGCACTTATTATTATATATTTTCCTTTATACTATGTTTACATGGCATTGGTAAAACCGTTTTAGTAAAAACCGTTTTATAAAACTGGCCAATACGTCGTATCATTCTTCTGAGCCAGAGGAACAGCTATGATTGGCCAGTTTCATAAAACGATTTTACCAATGTAATAATTTTACCCTGTAACAAAAGTCTGTTCTGTTTCATATTTATTATAATTCCAAATTGTGATATATTAATAAAAAAATAATTTATGATTCTATTTTAATAAAATTTATAAAAAACAAAAATTTTGTGAATTTAAGAAAAATAGATGAAATTAGCAAAAAATTTGGATAAACAAGAATTTTGGGGAAAATGGGAATAGGGAAAACTAGGGAGATTATCATATGCAACAGGGAAATTGCTTCGTCGGTATCTGGCAACACTGGTCCAGTGTGCAGAAGCCATTCGTCAGTTCTAGCTTGCACTAATTCGGTTCAGTTCAGTTCCAGTGCAGTCTCAGTGCAGAAAAAGAAAAAAATCTATGATTTTTATGCATGATTTCAAGCTTGTTTCCTTGCATGTAGCAATCAAAAGATTGAAAATGATCACGTAATCGGGCAGACAGCATCTTCAGAATAGAAACAATTGTGCTAATTTCGTAGCTTTTGTCAAATGTCAGATTTCAAGTAAAAATGTCATGGAATAAAGATCAAATAATAATATTAATAGAGGCATATAAAAACGAATTTACATTATATGCTATTAAAAATCCAAATTATCACAATAAACATTTACGCAACGAAGCTAAAATCTAAAACGAGCTAAAATTAAATAATGAAGTACAAAAAGTACGTCTAAACACAAATTATAAGGAATGTATAAATACATTGCATTCCTTAAAAAATAATTTTAATGTCGAAAATAAAAAAAGGCATTCATGACAAGCAGAAGATGACGTAAATATTCTATTCTTAATTTAATCTTTTATTTTCGTATTCCAATCTAAATCTTACCCTTTCCATCTTAGATTTATAATCCAAATCTTCGATATTTTGAGATGCTCACATTTTTAGAAGAACATTTGTTCCACAAAAAAGTATTTCTACAAGAATAAGTGGAATCAAGAAAAAAGTAACATAACAATCAAACAAAATATTAACATGTATAAAGATATAGTTCAAAGATATATGTTTATTCTTTATCATTTATTTTAGACTGATTCAAGCATTTCACCTCTGGATAATATTTCAAAAGTGATAAGTCAAAATATAGATGATGAAATTCTTGAAGACAAATTAGAATTCACAGGAATCTCTAAATGAAAACACACAATGGAAAAATATTGAATCACAGTCTCAAAATTTATCTGACAAATCTCCAGGCAAGGCTTCATCGTCGTAAGGCAATTTTTTTCTGCAGTACGAATTTCTCGAAACATCGACGGATTTTAATTGAAAATAATTATTCTATTGAAAAAATAATTCTTTAAATAATTCTTCCATCTTCAGTGAAGGAACAAGAGAAGGGTCTGACTTGGAATTTGTAGCGTCAATAATAAAACAAATTAAAGATGAAAAAATAAGACAAACTGATGACTGATATCATTTTAGTGACAATGTTAAGAAAAATAATAATTTAATTAACTTTTAATTAAAAAATTAGAGAAGAAGAATATGTTTAATATTAAAGCGATTAAAAAATATTATCCTATTAAATTTGTGAATATGAAAATGTAGTTTCGAAAAATAAATACACATAAATAAATAGTCATAAACATGCAATAATAATTAAATAAGTAATAATATAATAATAAATAATATAATAATAAATAATTTAAAATAATTTTAATAAATAATTAATAAAAATACATAAATAAATAATAATTGAACAAACAATATAAAAATAAAATATAATTTAATAGCAATAAATAATAATTAAAAAATAAAGTAAATAAGATAAACAATTAATAAATAATTATAAACAGTTAAAACTATTATTTTTTTTATTATTTATTTCGAAGATGTACACATTGAAGTTCCAACTATATTAAATTGTACAAATGTTACCATTTCGCAATAACAGCATTCTTTCTCACATTTCTTTTATTCTTTTATTAATAATTTCCTCTTTGCACTGTCTCATTCTGCCAAAAGAATCAATAGACAGAACCAATAATATTAAAATACTTCATAAAATAATCTCTAATTGTTTTAGCACTTCAAGAATTATTGTCTTCTTGTGCAGTTAAATCAATGAGAGGATCTTGATAATCAATTTCAGAATTATTTTCAACTGTATGATTTACAAATAATTTTCGAGATAAAATGAAATTATGTAAAATATAACATGCAAGAGTAATAATAACTTTGTCAACTGAAAAAACAATTGTATTGAGAAGAATTTTGAATCGAATTGAATTTCTAATACACCGAGCATTTTCTATAATTCTACGTGTCCTACTCAGATAATTAAAAATTCTCTGACACTGAGTCCAGAAAATCGTTCGGAAAATGGTTTTATCAAATTATTCGACAAGGGAAAAGCATCATCAGCAATTACGACGAAAGTCATTGGTACATATTGTCTCAAAAGCTAGGATACAGGAAGATTTAAACTGCCATTCGTTAAACACTGACCTAGCTTACTGTCTCTAAATATTGCACTATCATTCATCCGTCCATTTCTACAACAAATAAAAATTTATATATGGCATCAACAAGGCCCATAAGAATTATACTATCTCTACATGTATTTTTATAATTTCTCTAAAAGAATCCGCTTTTCTTTGTAGCACGAAAATTTATGTGCTTGTCATCAAGTGCTCCAATACAATGAGGAAACAACCAATTATAAAATATAGTTTCTACCTCAGTCCATTCTTCTTCACTGTTCGGACTAAAACAATTTTGTTAAAAATATGTTATATAAATATGTTATAATAATAATAATAATAATAATAATAATAATAAATAATCAACAGTGTATAAGACTTTGGGAAACATGTACTTCAATAAATTCATCTTGTAACTCATGGATTATTGCTCTCAATGCCTCAGGAATAATCAACGAAAGTGTTAGGAACTATGCATACTGCAAAATTAAGATCTCGATATGATTTTCCAGATGCTAAGAAGCTTGAGTCAATTCTAAGCACTTGTAAGACTCGTAACTTGTTTCTCGTAAGATTTGTAAACACTTATGACTAGAATTGTAATTCTACGCGTTATCGTAAAACATATGATCATTCGTAAATGCTTAAGATTTCTCATGAATCTTACGACTAGCAAGAAATTATCTGTAAAAATATTACGTAAAGTTATAAGCATTACAATTTGTCAAATAAAAAGTATTTCCATTATTTTTATATATAATGAACGTTGATATTTTATATATTTTATATATTTGACTTTCAATTGAAGAAGAATATAATAGGTATTGTTAAAAAACATATTAATTGTATTTATGACAATTAGTTCATTTCAAAATTGTGTTGGAGTAAATTTTTCAATTTCCCTAAGCCAACCTTCTGTGAGTCAAATTATACACGAAATGTGCAATTTAATCGTGAAAAATTTATTGCCACAATATATTACATTTCCACCTACTCGAGAGGAACAAAATATAATTTTTAGAAAACTAGAAAGCCACAAGGAAATCACGCGACTGAAAACAATAATTTGCCAATTATTAAGATATAAAATATTAAACACAATTCCATAAAAATGAGTTGTGTGTGCGCGAAGCGCGTATGTACAATAGTTAGAAGAGAACGACTTTGCTACAGTTGTAAAAGAATGTAAAAAATGAAAAATTATTGCAGTCAAGACTCTCTTTGGCATGGTTTATCTTCCTACTCATCTCTAGTACAATACAATCTAATACATATTTTTATTAATTATGTGTCTTTTATGCTAACAACATTGTCCGAATGTCTAATAAGTTAAACGTTTTAAGTTAGATTATTGTCAAATCTTTAACAAAGCTTTTAATTTGACACAATTCCACTTTCAAAATTGTAATTTTTTTAAAATTAATTGATCAATTAGCTTACTTGTAAGCTGCGGACAATTTCTTTTTGATATATATATGTATTTTTGTAAAAAAGTTAAATTTGCCGAATAAATGCGTTCATAAAATCATGAAATAATTTATAGAGTATCTAAAGATAAATTTAAGGAAGTCTTAAATATAAGGCCTAACTATGAATACGAATAATATACTCGGACTTTATCCTTAAACCTAAGACAGCGAAAATAATATGATTTCAATCTATCAGAAACTGTATATTTCGATATATCTGATTTCTAATAGATTGAAATTGTGTTATTCCTATCGCTATTCCCTCGCATTGTGTCTTGGATAAGGATAGTCTACAAGAAGAAATGAAAGAAATCCGAGTATATTATTCGTATTCATAATCAGGCCTTATATTTAAGGAAGCCTTAAGTATAATATTTGATTATGAATACGGACATAAATTGGCATATACATTTTGGCACTTAAATGCCACAAAATCATGAAAAACTTAGGCTCGATTGTATCACCTTTTAGTAAATTTTATCTGTTGGATAAGTAGCAAGATTATTCAATTACATGTGCGGATTGCCAGATTTACCTAACAAGTAAAATTTACCAAAGAAAGAGAGAGAGAGAGAGAGAGAGAGAGAGAAAATAAAGAGACAACAGAGACAAGAAAGATGAGAACGATATGTGAGAAAAGATGTTAATAAAATTTTATTATTATTAATTTTATTATTATATACAGGGCCTCAGAAATATAGTCGGAGCTGCATTTGGGGCATATAATGGAACAAAAAAGTCTGATACCATTTTGAGATAATCGCTGTAGTTTTCGAATTAAAAAAAGAAACGTCTAATGCACACTGAACTTTTGCACACTGAACGCGGAAACGCTTGCGCGCGCTGCAAATTGTGTGTGCGATAGTCAATAAGCCTCCTTCTGTATTCATTGATTACTGCGTCTCATTTTGCTGCGATAAGCGTCGAGTGTATAGGAGCCATAAGCCAATATGCGGTAAAGCCGCATCGTACGAATTCGTAGAATGGCCCAGGATGCTGTCCCATGGCATAGATTTTCCATGTAACGCGTATCGCGTAACCAATCAGGGACCATGCGTTTTTCAAGTTGTTAAGCCTTTATTACACCTTTTTTGTTATGTGGAATTTAATTTCCATATGTCCCATAGTACGCAAGAAAATTGGGTAGCGTACACGATAACCAATCATATCTTTATATTCTTTTAGACTGTTTCAACAAAAATACCAAAGATGGTAGGTTATTGATTATGCGAGTTTGTAATACGCTTCATGGGGCATATAGAAATGAGTTTTGCGTAATGCAGCACACGCACATTCATTTATGTATGTAAATGCGTTCATTGTATACAGTTTCTGAAAATTGCAATTTCTCTCATTGAAATTTTCTCATTGAAATTTATAAAAAATGAATTTTGATCAGTTAGCACTGTTCATTATTGATTTTCGTAAAAAAATATCAGAAATCGTTCAGCAACAGAGATTAAATTAAAGAAACTGATTAGTGCTCTATATTTATTAAATATATTTATTAAATAAACAAAAAAAGAAAAATAAAGTGCGAAAACGAAAATATTGGGTTCGAAAGTATTGGTTCATCCAATTTTTTCAACCGATAATAGAAAATGATATGGAGTAAATAATAATCTCATAAGAGAGTTACATTTTTATAATGATGAGAAATTCATCAATTACTTTTGTATGATAGAGATTTTTGACAAATTTGACTTATTGCTATTAAGCCATACATTAAAGCAAGAATGTGTTCGAAAAGCAAATATACCTCTAAATATTAGAAATATGTCTACGTTTCAGAAGATAGCATGAGATCTCTTTCCTATGCATTTTGAATAAGACATAATACAATTTCAAAAATTGTGTCCGAAACGTGCGAAGCAATTTGGATTGCATTAAAGGATAAAATTTTTGAGCAATCCAGCAAAGATTTGTGGAAAAAAATAGCAAACGAATTTGAAGAAAATTGAGATTTTTCGAACTGTATAGGAGCAATAGACGAAAAATATAACATAATCCATATACATGTGAATTATTTTCTAAAGTTAAATTAATTTTATTATATAATATATTAAAAGATTAATTTTTTCTTATATATATTATCTTTGTATAGGCCAAATAGTGGATCTTCATTTTACTACTTCATTTAACTACAAGAGTTAACAGTATCAATTTGTTTACTGTTTGTGATGCAAAATATTGGTTTACTTTCGTAGATATTAGAGCAGAAGGACGGCAGAGTGATGGTGGAGTGTTTCGAAATAGCAAATTATATACTTCACTGGAAGAAAATTCTCTACAAGTACCATTACCAGCAGTAATTGGAACCAATGATCTGAATCATTATGTTTTTGTTCTGTAATTAAAAATGGATATTAAAACTTTAAATTGATCACAGCTTAATGGAATATACATTTAATTACATACTTTTATTAGTTTTCAAAATAGGCTTCAGTGTTTTAGACACACACAACTTGTAACTGGAGTTGATATTTCAAATGGTATGTTTGATGATACAAATCATTACGTATCATTTGAATAATATGTATCATTCATTGAGGATACATATCATTTGAAGTGTCTGAGCAATCTGATTAGGAATCTGTTTAGATCTAGTTTCTGTATTGAACGAAGCAGAAGATGGACTTAGTTGCATAGACATAGATTTACTGGAGACTGTATTTTCATTTAAAGATATTTCAACTTCGTTCGATAATGTACTATTGTTCTGTAAAATAATATTTTAAGATATACTGGCTGTGTTCCAAATTTACTGCCAGCACTGAATATATTTATCATGGAAAAAATATTTATTATGAAAATAAAGTTTATAATTTAAGTTTAAAAGAGTATATAATTTTAGTTATTCATTATTTTCCTTTATTAATATTTGTGTATTAAATTTAATATAACTGTAGTTTATGTTACATGCACTATAGATTTTCAGTACTGACAGTCAATTTTGGAATACAGCCTATAATACACATACTGTACTCTATCTTTTTAACTTGTAATATTTTAATTTTCAATTTCGTGAATTTTTTAATAATTAATTGTATACATTACTAATTCTGTAATATGTAAAATTTAATGCAAAATTATATTCTTCATTGCAATATTACGATTTACTTTGAAGCATATCTAATGGTCTCATTAGCTCAAAAAATCTGTAAGTATTTTTAAAATTTGCAGAAGACACTTGGTACATATTCTTTCATTTTTTTCCTAATTCTAATGTAATCACGATATTTCCATCGTTTTTGCAAATCTTTGATGCTCATATTATCTGTTTAACATTAAATATAATTATAATTATAAATCTTATAATTATATAATTTAAATCATTTATTAGAGGATAATTTTTCTACATATTTAATAGCTATATTTCTAAAATCTGATAAAAACAAATTTTAATTTTTAACTACATATCACCAATTGTATTTTTTATTTCTTCCCATAAAGCTGATTTTTTCTTGGACTTTTGTTTTATATTTAACCGATGATCATATAATGAAGGTCTATCCATGACATTATGAAGCATTCATCAAACTCTGGATTAACACTTTGGGATTGCGACAATGATTCTGTATCTTCAATATTATAATCAGTTGATTTTTGTACTGCAATAGAAAGTTTGATAATAACATTTTATATAATGTACATATAATACATATATAATGTACATATTAATATATTTATATATATGTATTATATGTACATAATAAAATATAAATATAAAATATAAATATATATATAAAATATAAATATAAATATAAATATAAATATATATCAAGTGACTACAAAATTCTCATCAATGTATACAAAACGCATAGTTTCATCGTATTCTTTAAAACAATGATGTTCTAATATATTTTCACAATAATATGCCATTAGTCATCCATAATATCCACACTAAATTTGCTGGGCATATTAATAAATTATAAAATATTATATGACATATTATATGATATATATATTATATGATAAAATCATTTAAAATTAATAATAAGCAATATAATATTTCTTTTTACAATAACATTGTTTTATTTAAAATATTTAGAAAAAATTAAAAACCTAAAGAAAAAAATTTATACTTTAAAAGTTACTACCATTATTATACATTAATCTATCACTTAACCTAATATAATCTTATAACTTAGAAAAATAATTTCTAATAAATTAATTTATAAATACTTTATTATTAAGATCATAAATTAAATTTTAATATTGCATTTAAATCGACTTGATAATGGAAATATTAAATAAAACTAATTAATTCGCTTACTGATTTATCCATGATGAATATAAAATCTTCTCTATCATAATAACATGATAGAGAAGATTTTGTATTCATCTCGTGTGGTCTCCGCATATGGAAATTAAATTCCACATAACAACTTGAAAAACGCGTACTGATCCCTGATTACGCGATACGCATTACGCGGAAAATCTGTGCCATGGGATAGCACCCTCCACACTCGACAGCGCCGCTGCCGCTACTAACGCTGTTTTTTCATAAGTCTTTAAGCTTAAAAATGGAATCATACGATGCTCGTCCTTGATATGCATGCATGTAATCATATCTATTCTAATGCACACTAGAATGCATTGCTCGGTGCATACTGACATCCATGAGATTTGTTTTCACGCATTAGTTGCACTAGTTCAAAAAGTGTACACTAAAACATTTTAGGGGGGCTTCGCACAATAAAAGGAACAGGGAACAAAGAACACAGAATAAAAATTTCAACTTATTAGAATATTATATATTATGGAATACACAGTTTCTGATAGATTAAAATTCTTAGGCTCCACACAATAAAAGAAACAAGGAACAGAGAAATAAAGGGTTCCGCATAATAAAAGAAAGAGGGAAACTATACTACTGTCTATTCTGCAATATATGATTTCTGATATGAAGTTGAAATTCTTATTCTCTGTTTTCTATTCCTTTTATTGTGCGGAGTCTTTAAAGGGACAAAAGTAGGGATGATATAGCCATATCGATATATAAATTAATATGTATCATCAGTTGCAGCGCTGATACACCTAAATATCAACAAAAAAATATCGATATAAGCAATTCGATAAAAAAAATCGAAATTTTAGTAAAAATATATTGCAATGTTAAAAAAAAGAGGTAAAATGAAAAAATAATTATGAAAACTTTTTGTAATGACGATATTGGCAATATTTTACAAAATGTACTTTATAAATTACAATGGATATTTATATTGTAATTTATAAGAATTGTATAAGATTATTAAGACATTTTTGTTGAAATAAACATAAAGATATTTTCGGTCATTTTTTATTGACTTTTATTGTGTGTTTTTTGCGAAGTAAAACATAAAAGTTATAATAAAATCATAGGAATATCATCGCGATCTCTTTTTGTTCTTAAGTTTATTTTAATATCAAATGACGGAAATATTCTTTAATAGGAATTAAATATGCATAAGCATTGGCTTTAAGGGGTTGTTTCATCCCTTGAATCTAAAATTGAATCGATATAAAAAAATATGTATCTCTTAGATAGATTGATTTTGTGTTTAACAGCATATTTTAAGGAGAATCGAATCGATTCCATTGTCGCGACAGATTCCTTATGATTTTAATTTTACATACTTCAAACATTTCCCAACAAACAACTTAACAAAAGATAGAAGATTACAAATGCCAATCTTCAATTGACAGTGAATTTAAAAATAATAATTGCTGCAAATGTCGTGAAATTAACCGATTTCGCGACTCATTTAAAATATTTCCGCTCGAGAGAACAAACGTTCGGATAGAACAGACGTGGCCATAATTGTTAAATAACACTTGGCCAGCTTTGCTAATAAAAAATGTGAATAATTTTCCCAGTATTTTAACGGATATTCATTGACATTAATGGGTATCTTATTATTAAGATAAGCTCATAAGGCATATCATTACTTGTATAATCAAAAGTGTATTTTTGTAATATTAAAGATAAGAAATGAATGAAAAAAGACAAAAAATGATTGTTTTTAGTTATAGAATCAGACTGAAATTTCATTTTTTGTGTGTAAATTTGTTTCATTAGTAATCTATCATGTCTTTTAGTTTATTTAATTGCACACAACACAACTTTATCTAAGAAGTGAATTTTGAATCTGGGATCCAGAATAGTAGCAATCGTAATAAGAGATTTCTGTTCAATATTTTTTAATCGATTCTGAAATTCTTCTGTTAATCTTTCTTTTAGATGACATTCTTCTTTACTGATAGGTTCACATGATTCTAGCTGATTTTTTAATGTATGTAATAGCGTATAACTTGACTGCCATATAATTCTCCAGAAAATATAGTTGTTGTTGATTTGAATGGTTCCAATTGTATAAATTTGTATTCTTTTATAATTTGCAATTCCAATGTTGTTAACATTGTTGGAGCTGTAGGATGTTGCAAAAGAATCAGTCCAATTTTATCAGATATTTCAATAAATCGAAGAAGCATGTCATAAGTGAAATTCCACCGCGTATCGATACTCTGAATTAATTTTAGGCCGGAATATTTTCGCAATAGAAAGAGTTACACTTTTTAAAAATATGTTACAATAGATTTAACTTTTTTACATACTAAACTGACGATTTCATCATTTTCTATAATTTTAGCGAGGATCAATTTTTTTGCGCGTAACTATTTAAATGCTTTTCTTCATCAAAAGCATTGCTATTGTTTTTTTGATGTTGGATGCATTATCAGAAATGACAACTATATTCTGCATTTTAATATGCCATTTTTCAACTATTTCGACCATTTAATATGCCATTTTTTTAAATTATCAGATGTGTGTCTATTATTGGGAGTACAAATTAGTTCGGACCGTTTTTTTGTGTTCAAAAATGCATTTATTTCAAAACAAAATGAATGAACAGATTAAAGTATTGGCATCGCTGCCTACTACTTTTTCCCAACTCTCAGACAATTTTCGAATTCCATCTCGAAAAAAATGACTCGTCTTTGGAAGCGATCCAATTTTGGAGCCAATTTTCGATTTCTACGAAAGAAGTGAACCAGTGAAGAAGTGAACCTTGCTGCATCTTTCGGAACAAGTAATCAAAAGGAGCAATGTCCGAAGAATACGGCGGGTATAGTAAAACATCCCATTTGAACGTTTCCAAATTTTTTTATGACTTTAGCGACATGAGGCCGAGCGTTGTCATGAAGAAGAATAACTTTATCATGTCTTTGCTCATATTCCGGCCGTTTTTCTTGCAATGCACGGCTCAAACGAATTAATTGTAGTCGATATCGATCGCCCGTAATGGAATCGCCAAGTTTCAGTTTACTCATAGTAAACAAGACTCTTTTGGTCCCATCAGATACAGAGCATGATCTTCAAACCATGAATGTTCGGCCGTGGTATTGATGTTGAGGTCGATGGCAACGATTGACCGGGCTTAGTGTAGTATTTTTTCTTCTTGGAGTTGTCGTAGAATATCCACTTCTCATCTCCAATCACAATCCGATGCAAAAAATCTTTTCTCTGTTGTCTTTGAATCAGCTGTTCGCAAGTGAAAAATCGCCTTTCAATCATCTCTTGATTTCAATTCATAAGACAATTTCCTTGTTTTTGAATCATCATTCCTATGGCTCTCAATCGTACAGAAACAGCTTGTTGAGTTACTCCCAATGATTCTACAAGCTCCTCTTGCGTTTGACTCTGATCTTCTTCGAGTAATACTTCTAATTCTTTGTCTTCGAATTTTTTTGACTGTTCAGAGCTAGGCTTGTCGCTGAAATCTCCATCCTCGAAACCATTCCCTACATGATTTATCAGTTGGAGCAGTGTCACCATAAACTTCAACAAGCATTCGATGAGCAGTCGTACTTTTCTTCCAATTAAAGTAGAAAATCAAAAAACCTCCCGCAAATGCTGCTTGGTTAACACAAAATTCGACATTTCAAACACAGTAAAAATCAAGGTTTTTGTATGAAATTCAAAGCGATATAAACTGAATATTATTAGCAGATGTTTAACCTCTTTGAAACCGCCAAAATCAGCTGTCACTATGAACCATTCATAACAGTTGGAGGCATCTTTAGGGAAACGAACTTTTGTACTCCCAATATTTAATTCACGCCTATTACAACAGTTTTTCTATTACCATTTACGTGATAATATGCAGTTACTCCGAGATAACTACTTGTATTTAATGTGTCAGTCCAAATGTCTGTCTTGTAAACGCAATATTATTTACATTTGATAATTTTTCTTTTATTAAGTTTGATAAATAAACATATTTTTTCTCAATTAAAGAAATTATCGTTTTTCTATTCGGAATGATATATAATGGACTCAAGTATTTCATGAAACCTCTCTTTTTTCTCCACTATAGATAAAGAAATATTTGCCTTCGTTATAAAAAATATTAGTTTATTTATAATTTCCACTGCTTTAGATCCTCCAGCTACAAAATAATTAAACAAAGTCATTTTTATTATAAATTTTAATAAAGAAGTGAAACTGTGATCATTTAAAAAATGTTGTTTAATTGTTTTTAACATAAAAAATTAAAGATTATTCGTAGTTTTATTTGCATGTCAAAAAATAAATACTGGATAAATAAAATATAATAAGCTTTTGAAAATAGAATTATTACAAGATATATTATTATTATGAAATGATAAAGCTTACATACTTAGAAATGACTTTTGTTTCAAAAAAACTCGGCTGTTTTAACGATTTCAATGAATTCACATGTACCGATGATGTCGTACATATGAACATACTTGTTGACAATCTTGACAGCGCTGAAGATGGTGGAGATAGCGTGAGTTCTGCATCTAATTCATAAGAGTTTTCTTTAGATGTATCTTCATTTGTCTATTTTCATATACAAAGAAAATATTTTTATATAAAATTATCCTTTTATATAAATTATCAAAATATACTATTATAAAACTTTAGAAATATTCCCGTTTTTTTTTCCATTTTCGTGACACGTTAGAAGTGTCAGAAGTTATCATTTCGATAGCATAAATATCTGGATGCTTTTGCTGTAAATGGTATCAAATTGATTGTGTTTCCGAAGGTTTGTATAAATTGTTCGCACATTTTGCATTTTGCATTTTTAAAATTCATATCTTTATTAACTTAATAAAATGTAAATATTACTCTTCGGCACTAAAATATAAAATATAGTAATTAATGAAATAAAATAATTAATGAAATGCCCATTTTTAATTTAAGCAATCCAAAGATAAATTGAAATTAATGAAATTATTTTAGGGGAGTAATGAAAATGCGTATTCATTTTAGGAATACATATACTAAGTTAAGAATGTTTTTTTGATAAAGAATCAGAGAACCACATTTATCAGAATCAAACCAATATCAATACTGAAAAAGTCAAACATCAAACATGCAAATAATTTAAAAGAATTACAGAAAAGAGCAAAATAGTAATTATACATACAATAGAAGATAAAAATATGCAGAATGACTTGAGCATACTTGATATGTATCAAGAGATTATATTCACTATATGATATTCACTGTACTGCTGCCTACTATATGGAACAGTAAGACAATGAAATGAAGGTTGAATTTGAAATCGGAGGATAATGTCCAGTTAGTGTTAAGCTTAGAGTGCTTTGTCAGTGTCGTTGCGTCATTCTAACCTTGATTTACCTTGATTATCTATATTCTAATCTTGATGATCAATCATATGTTTCGAAGTCTTTGTAGGATCTTTAATGGATTACGCTCGAAACTAATCAATGGATGCATTCAGCGCTTATTCAACTGTTGAGTCTGCTGAACACAGCTATTGATTCGAAAAAATGGCGGAGGACTAAGAATCACTTGCTTAAGGATCGCCGCATTCGTGATATTCAGTGCACTACAATTTTACGTATCAAAAGTCGATATCGGTATATTTTGTATCGATATATAAAATATCATTGACAAAATTAGCGATGTTTTTTATCGATTATCGGATGGAAAAATATATATCGATATATCATTGATACTGTATCGCCCATCCCTAGAACAGAGAACAGAAAATAAGAATTTCAATCTATCAGAAATCATGTATTGTGGAATACATAGTTTCTGAAGTTGAAATTCTTATTCTCTATTGTCTGTTCTCTGTTCCTTTTATTATGCGAAGCCCTTAACTCCTTAATACAAGCCGTAAAATGGTGGTAAAATGGGGTCCGAAATTTTATAGTGGTTCTCCACATACGTCGCGATATATACCGAAAGAATGCAATATGACTACATCCTGCGGCAGTTGTGTACACTTGTGATAAACATCACCTTTCTTGATGTGAGATTAATATAATTTTCAAATTGTAATCAATTACAATGCCAGCAAAGTGTACCTTCTCAATTTGTTCCAGTACACAAAACATAGACAAGTTTTTTTCCAGTAAGAATTATTATTTAATTTTACAGAAATGAGAACTATACTTTTATTATTAGCAAATAATTAAGAGTTTCATTGTTAGCATTATTCGTTTTGTCTTTCGAAGCATTCTTTGATTCGTAAAATTCTTTCTTCTAAATTAATCAAGCATTTGCAGCATTAAATGGATCTAAGTACGCTAAGTTCATTCGGAGTGACAACGAGCAGCTCCCAAGAAAAATAATGCTATTATGAAATTATCTGATAAACTAAAATACTAAATATAAAAAAACCTGATAAAGTAAAAAGACTATTTAGATTTCCATTAAATGAATCGGAGCTATATGCATAATGGATAATAGCGGTAAATAGAAAAAATTAGATACAGTCACTGTACAGAAAAATTTGTGAATTACATTTCGAAATTGATGATTTCTACAATATATCAAAAAGAAAGAGATTAAAACTGATAATATCTAAACTTGTTATAGTAGTACCTGATAGTGTAGGTTTGACCTAGGTGTGCATATAATATTCGAATTACTTTTTGTAAAAAAGTAATTGTGACTAATAATTTGTCTTTATGACTAATAATTTATTAATTATTATACATTGTTTGACAAAGGTCATATCTATTTTATTTCTCCTTCGGTTTGCTCTTTTACAATAATATCTGACTGCAATGAAATATCAGAAATACAAAAAGATAAAAATATTATATTAAATATTCAAGACTTTCAAATTATAATTCATTAATTTTATATTTAATTCGTAAACTTATATTTAAATTATAATTCATAGACTTTTAAATTAAATATAAGTTATTTCTTCTATATCTCTGTTTATAATTCATATTTTTAATAACTTATACAATTTTCATATTTTAGTTTCAATAAACGAATCAAAAACAACAAAACATAAAATAATTGAAACTTCAAATGAATCAAATAAAAAATATCTAAAATTAGAAAAAGAAAATGCTCAATTGAAAGCAATGATTGCTTCCTTAGAAGAAAAATATGAAACAAAAAGTAAGCATCATTTCATGAAAGTTTAATGGCAAAAGAACAGGATACTTGGAAAAGAAAATTGAATAAGGAAAAGAAAAAATTAAAACACTTACGAAGAAAACAAAGGCTAAAGAAAAAAAAATAGGAAAGTTAGTACTAAAATCAAAAAATAAAGTTGCAATTAAAAAAATATCTGATTTCAATTTGGATAATATGTTTTCTAATATTAATGAAAATAAAAAGAGAAATTATTTTAAAAAACCAGGTGGCCTGCGATACATAGAAAAAATAAAGAGGTTTGCTTTTACTTTACATTATTATTCTCCAAGAGCATATTGTAAGTTAACATGCATATAATCCTATTTTTATTCTTATATTTTATATTAATAAGCTTATAACTTTTATGTTTACCTTAAGAATGCAGAAGATTCAATTTAAAAGATAACAAATTTTTTTATTGAAATTTTATTTTATTACAATTTTTGCATCCCATCTTTAACAATAACTGTAGAAGATACATAATAAATACATGTACGTACTGATAACATTTGATTTTCAATTTAACTTTGATTTATTAATTTAACATTTATTATTTTACAGTTTTACCCTTATTGTATTTAATAAACAAGTTTGTCGTTTGCATGTATCATGTATAAAACTTATGATGTACATGATTTATTTATTTAAATACAATCATTAAAGAATATGTGTTTCATGTGTGTAAGTTCTGCCGAGATGCTTCTTGATGCATTTTATGTACTATTTATGAAAGTTTTATAAATTTTTTTAATATTTATTTTAGTCACTAAATAAATAATTTAGTCACTATATAAATTTCCTTTATTTGTTTTTATAACAAAATGTAAGAACAATTAAAAACTGATTGATCATGTATAATTTCTAAGACAAAATTTCAAAAAGGAAATTACTGTTTTTACATTACGTTTTACATTACGTTACATTATGTTTTTTTTATTTTGATTTAGAAAAGATCTAAAGCCAATTGTTATAATTATACTGTAAGTTGTATACACTAAAAAAATATTAAAATACTTATTTTATTTATTCTCTTGTAGGATTTTTTTAGAAATTAAAAATTTGTTTTATTATTTGAAAGTATTTTTTTGTAATATTTAGTGACTAATACTATAAAAGCATATGAAAAGCAGACTTCCAAAATGCATTTTTGTCCAAAATTTGTAATTTTCAGAAAAGTAGCCGATAATTATGGTGATGAGGGGAGCCAATCCTGATCCCCAACTTGACCTAGACATATGTTGTCAAGATCATGACTCTAAGTGACTTCCAACAAGTTTTAGCCATCGCTCATTATTCGTTAAAAAGTTATCTTCTTTTGTTAATAACTTTTTAACGAATAACAAGCGACAGCTAAAACTTGTTGGAAGTCATTCAAAATCATAATCTTGATAACATATATCAAGGTCATCTGAGCTAGCCTCATCACCATAATTATCAAATAGCCTAAAATATGAGTCTTTCTACATTGAACATTACTCCATTTTAAACTGAAAAAAATTAATTTGGACAAAATGCATTTTGGAAGTCTGCTCCTCATATACTTTTAATGAATTGCTTTTATTTCGTTATTTGCAATTTCATTTTAGCTTTAATTTTTTTCTATGGCTATGGTCCACTTGATTCTACAACTACTTTGGAGCATTTGTAGTGGAATGTATTCTATATAACTATACTGTTTTGTACTATATCTATACATGTTCTTCATGCAATTCATGTCAATTTCGTTTTGCATCATGATTTTTTCAAAATGATTATCTTCTTTTGATATTGTTTTATAAATAATTATATTTAAACATAATATATTGTGTCTTTTAATTATTATTTATATGTACATGCTGCTTTTATAATGAAATTGCAATCAGAAGAAATATTATTTTTCTTTTTGAATCTATTACAACTTTTTATATTTGTCTGTAGAAGTATCTTTACGTTACCGCATCCGTCATTCATGCGGAATTGAATATCTAACGTAAACGCGGAAATTGGATTTCAGTTAAACAAGCAAGTATTTTACAAGCTCTTAGTAAATTGAAAAAAGAGGAGAAAGATTGTTCGCTGATGTTTGATAATATGACACTTAAACACGCCATTCAATGGAATGAGAATAATCATAGTGGATTTAATGAATATGACAATAACACGTCAGTTGGAAAGAAAAAGGTAGAAACTCAAGAAGTTGTAGTATTTTTATTAGTATCTCTAAAAGGAATATGGAAACGACGAATATGGACCTATTGCTTATTTTTTCATGAAAAAAATGTCATCAATAATGCTTTCCGAACTTTTAAAAACTATTTTGATTTTATGCTCTGAAAATAAACTCCGAGTGCATAGCCTTACATTCGATGGTGCATCCAATGTTAAGCTGTAAATAAACTCGGAGCACAAATATTTCCTTCAAATTATAAAGACATTATTAAACATTATTTTTCATATATTAGTAACGGAAAAGAACACTTTGTATATTAGATCTCTACCATATGCTTAAATTAACTCGAAATGCATTAGCGTCATATAAAGAAATTGTGAATCCTGAAGGTATTATAAAATGGGATCATATCGTCAAACTGTATTTATTATAAAAACAAATGGTTTTAAAATTAAAAAATAAATTATCATCTCATCATATCAACTGTCATATCAACTCAGAATCTATCAGTGAAAAATGTAAAAAAGCTCATCAGAGGCTACATCAGCTGTTCAGATGCACAGAAAATTATTTATTTTCGTGTGAATGTAACAAAACAAATAAAATACATATTTCACCCTTCAATTCGAATCCTTATCAATATAAAATATAAATCAAGCTTACACTTAATCAAGCTTACACTTACTAAATAACGCAAATTCCAAGTTGATGATTCTTGACAATTTGTTCTTCTTTATCTAAATGCCAAATTAGCTATGTAATGAATAGCCCAATGATTATCAAAAATATTAATTTATACAATAATAATATAAAAACTTACATAAAGTAAAACTGAAGTCATATACATCACTAATTAGAATCACATCGCTCATCAGATTGTCAGATTTGCTGTGTAATCATTCAAAGGAAATACGGAAATGAATAATTAGAGAATTATTAAAATCATTTGTCTGAATTTTTTAATTATATCAACTTACATGTAAGTATTTTCTCGCGACTCGACGTAAAGATCTTATGGTGTCGACAGTCAGAGATACAATGAGAGTCAAAATAATAGTCAAGTAGTTATTAAAAAAATAAGAACAAAAAAGGGTAAAATCAACGCTACAATTTAAACAAATTCATAATGAGTCCAAAGAATACGTATCATTCTGTAAATTCAAACTCTGTTTCTATTTTATATGGATCACTTCCGAAAATCAGTCTTTTATTAAGTACTTTTTCTTCGTTTAATATCTTAACATTTTCCTAATCAAAATCATGTTGATGATTGATTCTGTGTTCCGGAATGGATAATTTATTACGGAATACTGCGTAGTGTTTCAATTTATGTGATTTTTATGTTCACTTATGCGTGTTTTCAAACACCTACCTGTTTGACTCACATATGATGCTTCACAGTCTCGACAATCAATTTTATATACAAGGTCTGTATGAAATAGCTTGGGACAAACATCTTTATGACCTTTGATAAACCCCCTAAGATTATTAATTCCTTTATATGCCAAGGAGTCTTTTTAAAAAAATTTTTTGATTTTCTGATAACAGTGGTATAAAAGGGATTGTAAAAAAGTTGTGATTAATTTTTCATTATTGTTCGTTGTCTTATCCGTAGGTGTGTTACCCTGGTCATTGTTTAAATTTTTTTAACAATATTTTTGATTTCAGAGAATAGAAGCATTATGAAGCATCATCAGAATAGATGCATATTGCAAAAAATACGACTGCATTCTTATGCAAAACTTTATTTTTAAGAAATTTTAAACCAATTCGGAAATGACAAAAATTAACGAAAACAATATTATTTTTAAGAGAATACTAATGTATATATGATACTCTTTCTTTAAAAATTCTCTAGCATTTGTTACTGACGAATCAATTTAATACTTTTAAATTAATTATGTAAGATATATATAGATGCATGAAAGGATGAAAACTGTAATGATGTATAAGCCATTTTCATGATTTCAATAAATCGAAAATTTTCTTAATATTTTACACATTTTTTTACATATTTGCTTCAGTACATCGAGATTAAAATCATTAATGACCTCCATTAGGACTTCAGTCATTAGATAGGTTTAAGAAAGTAATTTATATCACTTATTTATGTAACATATATAATCTGATGTATATCTGAACAGATATGTGTATCTTACATGTATATATGTATATATACATATATATATATATATATATATTATATATATAATAAAAAATTATTAATATTATAATTCATATTTATTACTCATTTAGATATAATGATTAACAGTATGAATAGAACAGTACGATTTTGAAGTAACATGTACTGAATTTTTTGAGCAGAAAAAATTATAAGATCATATATATTTGACATTGAACATATTATAGAACATATTAAGGGATAAAGAACAAATCTTTTTGTATATTTATAATTCTAGAAAGCAATAATCGAATACATGCCAAATACATATGTGATAAATAAAAATATTAATTGTATTTGTACAGAATTTGATATTTTCCTACTGAAGATAAAAATATTATATATTAATATATATATTAATAAAAATATATTAATAAAAATATAAAAATATAAAAATATAAAAAATATACAAAATAATTTTATGAAGACTGTTAATTTTCTGATTTATATATACTTAAAGTGCTCTTATATTACAATTTTTATTATTTAAAGAAATAAAATCATTTTTTTACTCGACTAAAAACAAGTTTTAATACTGTTAATCTAGAGACACGGTAATGTCAGCGCTAAGCATGGCGTGAAACTGTCGTGGTTAGGTTACCTGTCAAAATACGTATTATGCAACGTGGTCGCGCGATGTAATACCTGGCGCATGCGTATAGAAATTGGATCCAATTTTTCAAAAGAGTTAGCAGTCTAGTAGTATATATAGAAGTCTATGGTCCTAACTCCATGGCTGATATTCATAGTCGAGTCTTATTTCAAGACCGTCTTAAATAATGTCTTATGACGCTAATGCAGCCTTCTGATTGGTTTGTGACTTCTTGAGAGTGAGAGACTTCAAGATAATGAATATAAGATCTGACTATGAATATCGTCCCATGTATATCGCATTGCCAATTTTTTATATTCCGAATCTTGAAACACGTGAATATACAATAATATATAATAATATATAATAATAATAATTCATGATACATCTATAAAACAAAACGATTTTATACATAATGAATATATCGTGGATTGTAAATTTTATAATAGTTATCTAACTGATGCAGGCAACTCGGAAATGTCGTAATTATCATTATATCCTAAATTTATTTCCGTTGTTGGGTTCCAAGCTAAACTAGTCACTATTAAATATTTGATCCATGCGACGAAAAATGCAATGTAAAACGGTGACTGCCTGACCAATGTGCAATAACATCATAAAGTGGCGAATTCAGGGGGGAGGACGAAGGGGACGACTTTTCTCTCCAGAGTTCACTAAACAGAAAGTTAGAATTTATTATATAACAAAATTTGTGTTGAGTTTCTAACGCGCGTTTTATGTGCGGCATTATCGACGAGATGGCGCATGTGATGCTTGAGCGTCGTTGTATTGGCAAGAGTAGAGCGGGGCTAAATAGATAGAAAAAAAATATACATTAGGACGTGCAATTCATGCGCCATTGTAAGCATCGAGAATAAATACACATTGTGATATCAAGTCTACTGAAATAATACAGAATCCTATCATTTTCTTCCCACCCGATTCACGGCACACATCGGTTCGCACAATTTATTATATACATTTTAGAACATTTTTAAAACATGTATTTTAAGTATAAGTCCTCGGCATATTACACAAACATAAAACAGTAAGACGTAGCAATAATCGCATCAGCTAATCACAATAGAGAATGTAAAGTAACTCTAAAGCCCATTTTACAATGGACAGTAGCAGTAGTGAATTAAAGAGTAAGCATAGAAATCAATCAATCATAGTTGAATATGAGAAGGATAATCAATTATGATTAGTCGATTTCTACGCTTACTCTTTAATTCACTGTTGCTACAGCCCATTGTAGAATGGGCTTAATGCGTGGTCTACAATGACAGTAGCAGTAGTGGATGTAAGAGTAACAAATTGACCAATCACAGAATATGAGAAGAATAATCGACCGTGATTATTCTGATTAGTCAATTTCTTACTCTTAGCCTTATCCTTAGCCTTATCCTTACTGATACTGCTATTGTAGACCACGCATAAGAGTTGATTTACATTCTCTATTATGATTAGGTGATGCGATTACTGCTACGTCTTACTGCTATGTCTTTATTCAAATATTGGTATCTCCTATCCGCCATGTTGTTCGCACATCTCGCGCATTCTTCTGATTGGTTAGTATCATCGTGTACGCTACTCGTAAGTACGCTCGGCATTGCAAATCAGAAGCGTCCATTTGCTCTTTTACCTTGAAAATCGTTTGGCAACTTGCAACATGTCTTTCTGCTATATGTCCTCTAATCTGCGTTCGATATTAACATTTCTAGAGCCAATCGAGCTGTTCGATCCACTTCGAATTCAAAGATCGAGCTCGCAGAGCTAATGCAGGTTTTCGCGCCTAAATTAAATTTATAATCATATATTTATAATGCTATTATTGATAATGCTATCAAATAGAAATTGATGGAGTACATTATGTCATATTTAATGAGGAAAGTAAGTTTTTAATTCTTTTCTTTTTATATATTAAAGATTCTAACGAATATAAATCAAGTAATATAACTTAAAAATTGCAGAAATTTATTTTGCAATGTAGTATTTTCTTTCAGAGTCTGCTACATTCATGTAACGATCTATTTTTAGTATATAAGACTATTATCAGTTTCTAGTTTCTAAAACGAAAAGAAATTTTCAATTAAAAGGGTATTTTTTATTTATTCATAAAAATAAACAATTTTATAATCTAACCTTAAAGAACAGTTTACAGCTCTGTAGCGTCCGATAAGAATCGATTCAGAATTAATTCTTGGTACTCGGATTGCTCGAAGATCACGTGATCAAGCTCGCCATCTGCTAGCTCGTATCTCTAATTTACATTGCCGAACGCACCTCGTGTGTTATTGATCTAGTGTCCAATAGGCTTATTCTGTAATTTGTAAACGGTTTTGCAATAAAAGGAAAACAGGGAACAGAAAACAGAGAACATAAAAATTTCAACCTATCAGAAATCATGTATTGCGGAATACACAGTTTTTGAGAGGTTGAAATTCTTATTCTCTATTCTTTGTTTTCTGTTCCTTTTATTGTGTAGAGCTTCTAAGATCTGACTATGTCTGTGATCAAAGTCTTGCTACAAACGCTTTGAAGCATTTGATAGATTAATTAGAAGAAAGAATTTTACAAATTGATCAAAAAACGCTTCAAAGTGTTTGCAGCATCGTCACAATATATACAGTAGCGCAACTCTCTGTTGGCATCTTTGATATAGTGTTTCCCAAAATAGAGTGCGCATGCGCGAAATAAGTAAGTTCCCAGTAGCTCTATTTGAATTTCTTTCTCAGTTGCTCTTTTTTTTCCCGCTCTCTTTCTTTCTCTCTAGGTCGTTTGTACATCAAAGTTTAATCTAAATGTAATAAAACTAAAAGAAATAGATTTATAATTGTAAAGCACCGCAAAATAAAAAAAATAAGATATAAAATTATATAATGTTGTATGATACAAATATTATACTGTAAAAATATTTTAATTGACGACTGCAACACACGATGCTTGTTTTCCTGCTAGATTACTTGCGTTTTAGTAAATTATTAGAATTACACAAAACGCAGATTTTCTAGCTAAAACGAAAGCAATCCAGCTAGAAAACAAACAATGTACCGCAAGCCTAAAATTTTAACATAAACAGAAAGTAAAATTTAATGTAAAAACAGATTTGAGATTACATTTAAGAAAAGAATTAATATAATTATTGTAATTATAAGATTTTTAATATGAAATAATTTTATTAAATTAAATAACATAATAATTTTTTTATACATCTAGAAT
>NW_012130074.1:3501511-3504531 GCF_000143395.1 Atta cephalotes
ATATATATATATATAAAGATATACTTTATATTCTTGTAAAAAGTATTAAAATGTTACAAATAAATATTTCGTTAATAATAAAATAGAATAAAGATACTCATCTTCAAACTAAAATAACAATTTATTTTTATAATAATACATAAATACAAACCAAAGAAAGAGAAAAACATAGAAAATTCATTTTTATTGGATAATTCTTTCATTGCTTTGTATCTCAGTTACTCCTTCCACCTCGATACAAATCAGAGAAAGAAAAACCTAATAAAAATGCAAGAAACAATTTTCATACATTAGTAAGATAGAACATAAATACATAAAATATATAAGCAGCCCATATTTAATGCAGTGCTCTATTTCTTATCCAAGTTTTTGATCCCTGATTACCCAGTCTTGAAATATGTAACAATAAAACAATTGATTAAAGATAACACAAGTAGTATAGTATTAGGTATGGGAAAAAGTTTGTGGCGTTTTTTTAATGCCATCTAACGGGAAAAATGCCACGAACTTTTTTCCCACATCTAATATTTATACATGCATATAAAAACATATATATATATATATATGTATACATAAAACATATATATATATATATATGTATACATGCACATAAAATTAAACATTATACATATCAATTATTGCACATATCAATTATCAAATTTAAACAACGCAAAATTAAATTAATATACATAAACGATAATACGCAATTGAAAAAATTATATAGGCCTTATTATTTGAGAATAAAATATATTACACAAGAATAACTTGTTATGAAATTATAATTAATCACTGCTGAATTATATAAAATATAAAATGTTAAAAATGTAAAATGGATGTACGATACTAGCTTAATAAAGAATGACAGCAATGAAAAGCACATATAATAATCCAAATAAATTATAAATTCAGTACAACCAAAACTATTAAAATTAACAAAATCGTAATTTTAATAATTTAAATATATTCGTATAATAAGAAATAATTATGTATAAATATATAATTATATATATAATTATATATAAATATATGGTATAATTATATATAAATTATATATAAATATTATTATATAATATAATATAATATAAAAACAAGACTCAAATCAAGATAAAAATCAAGGTCAAATATAAAGAATAAAATAAAATTTATAAATCTAATATAGAATAAAAAAAATAAAAGAGAAATTTATAAATATAGAATATTTAACAATTTTCTATTATTTTTTTATTTTTTTTACATGATTTACCATCTTGATCAAAAAGTTCCCGGAATTACCACCAGATGATACTCTATGATGAGTCAGCTGATTCTGTTTTTTCTTGGTTAGGTTGCCACATGTATCATTGACATTCCCACCAAATTTTATCACCATAGCTTGACATTTGTAAAAGTTACGCCGTTTTGAGTACATCTATCTCTGCACGTATTTTCGATTTTTTACAGTTTTAAAAATGGAGTTGAATTTGCAACAACGAGTTTGTATTAAATTTTGCGTTAAAAATGGATTCAATGGTGTGAAAACCTTGGAAATGTTGGGAAACTGTTTCGGCAGTGATACTCTAAAGAAAACTCTTTATGAGTGGCATGAACGCTTCAAAAGTGATCCGTCGAGGATGACGAACGCAGTGGCAGGCCGAAAACATCGAAAACCGACGAAAATATCAATAAAGTGAGAGAAATGTTGATCAATAATCGCAAATTAACTATCAGAGAGCTGACAGAGGACTTAAACATTGCTTATGGATCCATTCAGGACATTGTAGTTAATAGTTTGGGTTTGCACCGTGTTGCTGCAAAGTTGGTCCCGGAACTGAATTTCATGCAAAAAAGGGACCGCGTGGTCATCGCCAAAGACATGATTTCCAAGGCTGAATCCGACCCAACATTCATCAAACGCATCATTACTGGAGACGAGACGTGGGTTTATGAGTACGACACGCAATCCAGACGATCAAGCGAGTGAATGGAAAGCTTCAAATGAGCCAAGACCAAAAAAACCACGTCGTTTTCAGTCGAAAAAGAAAGCGATGCTCACGGTTTTCATGGATTACAACGGTATTGTACATCACGAATTTTTGCCAGAAGGTCAGACAATTAATAAGGAGTATTATTTGGGCGTTATGAGACGTTTGCGTGAAGCAGTTCGCCAAAAAAGAAAGGATTTGTGGGCAAACAATTCGTGGATTTTGCATCATGATAACGCACCGTCGCACAGTACCATCATTATCCGTGAATTTTTAATCAAGAACAAAACGAATACCATCCAACAGCCATCGAATTCACCTGATATGGCTCCCTGCGATTTTTTTCTGTTCGATCGAGTCAAAAAACGATTACGGGGAACGCGTTTTAACAGCCGAAAGGAGGTAATGGAAAAATCGAAAACGGCTCTGACTATACTGACGATAGAGTTCCAGAAATGTTTCGAGAGTTGGATCAAGCTCTGACATAAGTGCGTTGCAGTCGATGGGGAGTACTTTGAAAGGGACAATATCACTTTTGATGAATAAAACTTGTATTTTGAATTTTTTGAATGAATTCCGGGAACTTTTTGATCAAGATAGGTATTATGCTGTGATAGTGTGTAATATATACGCATACGAAGAAACAATTTTATTAAATAAATAATTGGGAAATTTGGACACGGCGGTTTATATTTCGTGCCAACTGCAATAAATAATTACCAATATTTTTCTGAAAACAATTTTTTTCAAAATTTTTTATAAATATTTCTTCTAATTTCTAAATATAATTATAAAAGTTCTTATTAGGTATGTTAAAATTTCCAAACAAATTTCCTTTTTTCTTTTCACAAGCTCAAAAAAAACAATGTAATATCATTTAACACAGCCTTATTTTCATTTATTTTCATTTATATATTTTGTATATATATCACATGGATGTATTGCTGTACATTTTTTAATTAAATAGCCGCATACATACTTTAATGCATTTTCTTCTGGCAAAGTCATTGAACGATAATCATGATTCGGAATATTAGATGTACAATTTTGCTTCCGCTG
>NW_012130074.1:3511291-3516821 GCF_000143395.1 Atta cephalotes
ACACACACACACACACACACACACACACACACACACACACACACACACACACACACACACACACACACACACACACACACATTATGTGTTATATATATCCAACCTTTTAATAAACACTGCACATAGTAAAATTATTAAAAATAATATGATTTACATATCATAAAGTAATAATTATAAAATATTACCTGTCATGTTCTTTTGGAAATCTAAAAAATATCGTTCCACATCACAATTCTGAATGCACAATGGTACTGCACAATTTGGCTGTTTTCTTTCATTCATTCTTCTTGTTTAGTTTTTTTTGCAGTTGAAACTCTCCTATGTAGCAATACTTAAAACAAAGCTAAAATCAAAAGTGTTTCCAAAAGAATAGAAAACTTATACAATAGTTTTATATATATAGATTAACTATTCTCCTAAAGAGATTTTCGTTTCTCGTTTCACTTAATTTTTTCACTTTTATCACTTTTGCACTATTTTCACTTTTTCACCTTTATCACTTGTATTATTTTCACTTTTTCTCTTTTAAACTATTTTTATTTTTTAGTTACAAACTTTTCTCAAATTGACACAGCTTAAGCAAACGACAATTACACTAATTCCCTCTAAATTTTAGCTTTCCAAAGAGAATATCATAGAAGTATTCAAATCGTTAAAGGGATGTAGTATTTAAATGATCTTGAAAGAGAGAACGGAAAAAGGAACAAATGAGATAGAAGTTTAGATAGCATTACTGGATAACTTACTTATTTCGCGCATGCGCACTCCATTTTGGGAAACTAAATCAGGAAAGTTGCGCTACTGTATATACTGTGATTTTTGTACATGATTTTTATGCATGATTTCAAGCTTGTTTCCTTGCATGCAGCAATCAAAAGATTGAAAATGATCACGTAATCGGGCAGACGATTGACAGCATCTTCAGAATAGAAACAATTGTGCTAATTTCGTAGCTTCTGTCATACGTCAGATTTCAAGTTAAAAAATGTTGTGGAATAAAGATCAAATAATAATATTAATAGAGGCGTATAAAAATGAACCTATATGTTATTAAAAATCCAAATTATCACAATAAGCATTTATGCAACGAAGTTTTAAAATGAGTAAATAATGAAGTACAAAAAGTACGTCCAAACACAAAAATTATAAGGAATGTATAAATACATTGCATTCCTTAAAAAATAATTTTAATGTCGAAAATAAAAAAAAGGCATTCATGACAAGCGGAAGCGAGACAGATGATGTAAATATTCAATTCTTAATTTAATCTTTTATAATTTTATTCTCATATTCTAATCTAAATCTTATCCTTTTTTTAGATTTATAATCTAAATCTTTGATATTTTGAGATGCTCACATTTTTAGAAGAATATTTTGTTCCACAAAAAAGTATCTTTACAAGAATAAGTGGAAGCAAGAATAAAAAAATAATATAACATCAGGCAAAATATTAACATGTATATATTAAAAATGTAATTCAAAGATATATGTTTATTCTTTATCATTTATTTTATACTGATTCAAGCATTTCACTTCTGAATAATATTTCAAAAGTGATAAGTCAAAATATAGATGATGAAATTTTTGAAGATTGACAAATCAGAATTCACAGGCATCTCTAAATGAAAACACACAATGGGAAAATATTGAATCACAGTCTCAAAATTCATCTAATGAATCTCCAGTTAAGGCTTCATCGTCGTAAGGCATTTTTTCTGCAGTACGAATTTCTCGAAATGTCGATGGATTTTAATTGAAAACGATTATTCTGTTGAAAAAATAGTTCAGTCTTTAAATAACCTCATAATTCTTCCATCTTCAGTGAAGGAACAAGAGAAGGATCCTATTGACTTGGGCATGGAATTTGTAGCGTCAATAATAAAACAAATTAAAGATGAAAAAATTAGACAAACTGATATCATTTTAATGGCAATGTTAAGAAAAACATAATGTCTTTTAATTAAAAAATTAGAGAAGAAGAATGCATTTAATATTAAAGCGATTAATATAAATTAATTAATATAAATTAATATTAATAATAAATTATTTAAAATAATTCTAATAAATAATTAATAAAAATACATAAATAAATAATAATTAAACAAACAATATAAAAATAAAAAATATAATTTAATATCAATAAATAATAATTTAAAAATAAAATAAATAAGATAAACAATTAATAATTAAATAATTATAAACAGTTAAAACTATTTATTACTTTTTTTATTATTTATTTCGAAGAATGTACACATTGAAGTTCCAACTACATTAAATTGTACAAATGTTATCATTTCGCAATGAGAGCATTCTTTTTCTTTTATTAAGTTTCCTTTTTGCCTCATTCTGTCAAGAGACAGAACTAATAGTATTAAAATACTTCATAAAATGATCCCTAATTGTTTTAGCACTTCAAGAATTATTGTCTTCTTGTACAGTTAAATCAATGAGAGAATCTTGATAATCAATTTCAGAATTTATTATTTTCAACTGTATGATTTACAAATAATTTTCGAGATAAAATGAAATTATGTAAAATATAACACGCAAGAGTAATAATAACTTTATCAACTGAAAGAACAATTGTATTGAGAAGAATTTTGAATCGAATTGAATTTTTAATACACCAAAGCATTTTCTATAATTCTACGTATCCTACTCAGATAATTAAAAATTCTCTGACACTGAGTCAATCCAGAAAATCGTTCGGAAAATGGTTTCATCAAATTGTTCGACAAGGGAAAAGCATCATCAGCAATTACGACGAAAGTCATTGGTACATATTGTCTCAAAAGCTAGGATACAGGAAGATTTAAACTGCCATTCGTTAAACACTGACCTAGCTTACTGTCTCTAAATATTGCACTATCATTCATCCATCCATTTCTACAACAAATAAAAATTTATATGTGGCATCAACAAGGCCCATAAGAATTATACTATCTCTACATGTATTTTTATAATTTCTCTAAAAGAATCCGCTTTTCTTTGTAGCACGAAAATTTATGTGCTTGCCATCAAGTACTCCAATACAATGAGGAAACTGCCAATTTTAAAATGTAGTTTCTACCTCAGTCTATTCTTCTTTACTGTTCGGACTAAAACAATTTTTGTTGAATAAATATGTTATAATAATAATAATAATAATAATAATAAATAATCAACAGTTTATAAGACTTTGGGAAACATGTACTTCAATATATTTATCTTGGAGCTCATGGATTATTGCTCTCAATGCCTCAGGAATAATCAACAAAAGTGTGTTAGGAGCTGTGCGTACTGCAAAATTAAAATCTCGATATGAATTTTCAGATGCTAAGCAAACTTGTAAGACTCGTAACTTGTTCTCATGAGATTTGTAAGCACTTATGACTGTAGTTGTAATTCTACGCGTTATCGTAAAACATGATTGTTCATAAATGCTTATGATTTTTCGTAAATCTTTATGGCCAGTAAGAAGTTAAAAATATTACGTAAAGTTATAAACATTACAGTTTGTCAAATAAAAAGTATTTCCGTTATTTTTATATGTAATGAACGTCGATATTTTATATATTGGACTTTTAATTGAAGAAAAATATAATAGGTATTGTTAAAAAATATACTAATTGTAAATATCACTGTTAATATTATTATTATAAATATAACCTATTTTTAAGAAATCACATGCGATGTTAAGAAGACATATAAAGAATGTTACAAACCCATTTAATATTCCCTCTATGTATTTTAAACAAATATATAGATGTTGGATCAGCAAATTATTATATATTTAATTTATAGAATTGAATCATATTACAATCCATCAAATTCAAGAATCCTCTTATATATCAAAATAAGTAATGGATATATTTCTGAAATTTCTTAATTTGTACAGTATAATAAAAGTTATAATTACAAAAATATCATTAATTTAAAAAATAGGTTTTAACTTTGTTAAACTTTATGACAACTGGCTCATTTCAAAATTGTGTTGGAGTAAATTTTTCAATTTTTGTCAACCTTCTGTGAGTCGAATTATACACGAAATGTGAAATTTAAGCGAAATTTGTTGCCACAATATATTACATTTCCATGTACTGGAGAGAAACAAAATGCAGTTAAACAAGAGTATATACACTACATTAAGAGCAGTCTTTCAAATCGCGTTTTATTTAAAATTTATAATTTTTAAAAAACTAGAAAGCCACAAGGAAATCACGCGTCTGAAAATAACAATTTGCCAATTATTAAGATATAAAATGTTAAACAAATTGCTAAACTATTTCTAATAATATTAAACAAATGTATTTTATTTGTCTCTAGTTAAAGGAAATAATGCACTTCCAGTGTCTAAGCTTTTTTCAGCATATAAATTATAATGGGTAAAAAATGCTTTTATAACATCGTAAAGTAGCTTAAAATATGAGTCTTTCAACACTGAATATACTATTTCTAACTTAAAAAATGAAATATTGGACAAAATTTTGGACAACATTTTGGAAGACTGTTTCTCGCGTTATTTTGTCATAAATTTGATAAAAATGTACAAAATCATTATTTTAAGTTTTATGAAAAGAGGGGTTATCGTGATGTTTTGGGTATAATTGATGGAACGCATGTTGATATTATATCTCTATCAGTTACTGGTAATGATAATCCGCTGTTTGTATATATTTTATTTTTGTATATAATAGAAAAGGAAAGCGTTCAATAAACGTAATGCTCGTATGTATATATTTGTGTCCTTTTGTGATTTTTTATTGTGCCTTTGTGTGGCTTTTTATTTATTATAAGATAAATAATGTTTTAGATTTGTGATTCAAATTATAAAATTATTGCTTGTTCTGCATGATTTCCTGGTTCAGTTCATGATGCTGCGATGACCCAGACAGAAATAATTCTCAAAAAGACATCGATGCCGAAAATAAAAATCGAAAGTTTTCGAAATTTCTGTTGATTTCGATGAAGCTCCAATTTTGGTTCCAATTTCGATTAATTTTCAAATTGGAAATAAAATCTTGAATTGATCTAATCAGCATAAAAATATACTACTAGTGCCACTAATGCAATAAGTAAATTCGACAAGTAGTGTCACTAATAGCGTAATAATGGTGGAGAAAATTCATTAAAGTTTCATTGAAATTTTATTGTGAAAATAAGTATTATTGATTAGCATCATATTTCATACACGACAAAATTATAAGAAAAAAAAGATTTATTTTATGTTTCGAAAAGATTTATTTTATGAATTCGAGAATTAATTTTATAATGTATCCATGCGTGGTCACCCATTCGAATCCGAACTTCTACTTACCATACTTTATTTCTGTGATCGTACAGGAACTACTCCTTCGAAGAATCATGAACACCTATAATGCTAATGGATATAGTTGTAACATATCTGTTCAAAGATGTTGTGAAAGAGGCGGAACACATAAAAAAAATATAATTAATGTTAAATATAATATAATGTACAAATTATAATCTATGATAATAACTTGTTTTTAATAATACTGTAAAATATTATTTTTATTAGCTGAAATAATAG
>NW_012130074.1:3522005-3525635 GCF_000143395.1 Atta cephalotes
AGAGATTAATTAATGATAAACACAATAAAATAATCAATCATTTATTAAATCACTTATTAAAAATTAAAAATTATTTTAGTGATATATTTTAAGACATATGGTATGTAGAAATTGAGAACTTCCCGTTTGCCCATGATTGATCAATTTTTCCACCGTTTTAACGCTGTGAATAGCTGATAGTCAATCATATAATGTAGTTAAACGGGTGTCGTAGTAATTATATTTAATTAACTTGTTTGTTAGAAATTCTCCATCTATTGTTTGTTGGAACATATTTTATTTATAATGATTTTATTATTAACAGAAGTATTACAAAATCAATAAAATATAAAATAAATTATTATAAATTATTATAACAAAATTAAATTTTAGACTGTTTTTTAAATATTATCAATGACTATTAAATTTTAATATTATTGCTTTTAATATTATTGCAATTATTTAATTGTTTTTAACACAAAAAATTAGAGATTATTCCTAGTTTTATTTGTATGTCAAAAAATAAACACTGAATAAAATATAATAAAATAAAATAAAATATAATAAAATATAATAAACTTTTGAAAGTAAAATTATTACAAGATATATTGTTATTATGAAATGATAAAGCTTACATACTTAGACTTTTGTTTCAAAATATCTTTTAGTCTTGGGTGTTTTAATGATTTCAGTGAATTCACATATACCGATGATATCGTACTTGTTGACAATGTTGACAGCGCTGGAAATAGTAGAGAGAGCATGAGTTCTTCATCTAATTCCACTTTCATGTCCGACAAACCACAAAAAGCACAATATATGTTTTTCTATAATTTTTAAATTTTCTATAATTTTGATCTGAAAAAGTAATAGACAATAAGCTACAGTGTCCCATTTTAATTGCCCTAGGCAAATAAATTTTTAAAAATAAGATACAAAAAAATGTTTCAAAGCAGAATAGTTTCCAAGGGAACGTATTTCAGATCAAGTTGCTTCTTTCTTAAAGAAGCGCTAAAAGATATAAAGATCACTGCCACTTTTTAAAATGGAATTATGATTTTTTTTACATAATAATTTCTCTAAAACATAATAATATTAAGATGGGGAGCACAGACTCTTGAAACATGAAACACTCATAAAACATGAAACATAAGAAAATAAAAAATTAGAATAAGACTATTGAAGGTTGAGATTGAAATTTAATCAATCAAAATAATGGAAGTTAAAATTCCTTTGTCAAAAAATTCCTCATTGGTCAAATTTCTGTCTTTATTGAGATTAAGATTGAGATCTTCGATCTTAATCTTCAATGTCTGATTTAATGTCTAAAAATATGTACATACATATTTTTATGATACTCTGAATATGAAAACAATAATTATAAAAGTAATTATAATAGTAATTCTTTTTAAGAAACAATAGACTTCTTTCTAATTAACCTTCTCTTAGTTTCATTTTATGTCTAACTTATTTTACAATTAAAAAATATATTTACTTACCTTGAATGTAAATATATCAGATATTTCAAATTATTTTATTAAATCATGCTAGTGTTCTTGATAATGTAAAGTGCATTATTTTTATTATTATAATTTATCATATTTGTATTCTTTCACAATCTAAAAAGTTAGTCACGGCAGATTAGATTTTATACTAATGTAAGTGATACTAAGCCTACATATTAAAATATTTCGTACTATCATTATCTTCAATTGAGAATGTTCCTAATGATGGAAATGTATCTTCGTCTTCATCAGATGAATCTACTATTTCCATGTAAATAATAAAAGATGCCATTTCATTATAATTCATTATAATAACCATAGGTTTTGAAATATTATTTCCTGTTAAAAAATATAATACGGAATTTTATACATCACTTAAAGCTATATTTTATTACAAGATGTTTTTAAGTGAATTAGCTACAAGATAAAAAAGTTCTCGGGATTTCTGCCCTATAGTCAGTAATATGAAAAATGAATACTTTAGGTCTGCTTTTTGTTGCTGAACTAGTGTACTTTCAGAATTTAAAATGAGATAGGTATATGTTTAATATTTGAAGAAAGCAAAAAAAAGTTTTAACATAGTCCAGTACAAGAATAAAGAAACAAACCTTTTATAACAGATTTATTATTTCCTCTTTAACTGACCATATATGTAGCATCAACTCGTGTTATTTGCTGCCTGTCTCTGTTCGTCATTACATAAACAAAATCGGTTGTTTTTACAGCTGTCGCACGTACTATTAATATGTGATTTCGATTGTACAATATCATATTCTGTAAAATAAGATATGTTAAATAGTTATAATCAAAATAATTATATAAAGGAAGAATCAAGCAAACTTCAAACAAATATTAATTCTAGGAGGAAAATATTAATTCTATTATTAATAGGTATACATATATGTATATGTATATATACGTATATACATATAAGAAATATATACTTATGTTTTAAATGAATAAACAGAAATTATGGTCGTAAAAATATTTATTACGCATTAGTATAATATTTTCTAACCCTATAAATTTGATGCTCAGTAGTTATGATTTTTAACTAATAAAAATTGTGACGGTTTTTATTATGTATGTCTGCATTTTTAATACTATGTATTGAAACATACATATAAGTCTTTTAGATCGAGAAAAGTTTGCAATTATCTTAATAAAATTCTTATCTTATGAAACATAACAAAATAAACATTTTGACTTTCAAATGAGAGAGAAAAAGAGAGAGGTCATCTTCAGTATTTAAAATTACAGTTTAGTTATATTTTAAATAAAACATTGAAACTAGCAACTAATAATTAAAATTATGTTCCTTACATCTTAATAGCGCATTAGTTTGTGTGTTGCAGTGCTTAAAATGTATCGTTTGTTTAAAATTTAACTGTAATTTTAAATATTGAAGATGATTCTTCCCTCCCAATTTGAAGGTTTAAACGTTTATTTTTTTTACATTATATCATTTTTATACTATAAGAATTTTAAGATTATTGGATAACTGGTGTGTTGGCTCTTTATGTTCCTTTCTTATATTATAATTGATTTTATAGAGCTTTATATATTATATATATATATATGTATATATATATAATTGATTAAATAAAACAGGTTGTTGTCTACAAATTATACTATCTTTATTAATAATTTATTGCTATTTACAACTGACTGAATTATAAACATTATATCAAACATTCTTGTATCTGCAATAATAACTAAGCATTTTCGTATATCTTATCTGCAAAAAGATGGCAATATTACGTGGATTTTTACAACTGGACACTTTTCAGGAAATATAAAAATTGATTCAAATAACCGTGTAAACTGCATAATTGAAGGTATCACAAATATTTTTCGAAAAACCTGTTTAACTTTGCTGTAATAATATGTATAATATATAGAAAGTTCCATTCAATTTTGCTAAAATGCTTGAAGAATCACGATACCAGGTACGGGTGCCGAATAAAATTAACTCTTTACTTTTTTACTAAAAAATTAAATCAAATTTTTTCGGAAACGCTATTGTGTAGACTGTTATATTTGTATACGATAAAGTATTCTTGTAATAAAGTATGGATTTGTGCGTGCGTGCGTGCGTGCGTGCGTGCGTGTGTGTGTGTGTGTGTGTGTGTGTGTGTGTGTGTGT
>NW_012130074.1:3531097-3536368 GCF_000143395.1 Atta cephalotes
CGTGCGTGCGTGCGTGTCGTGTCGTGCGTGTGTGTGTGTGTGTGTGTGTGTGTGTGTGTGTGTGTATGTGTGTGTGTGTGTGTGTGTTAAATTACAACTTCACATTTTACAATTTTTATGCAATATATTATATTATTTTTTCATACATATAATTATTCAATTACAATTTTCATTTAATATTTAATAAATTATTATTTTTAATTTACTTATTACTGTTTAATATTATAATATATTTTTATATTATTATTATTGTAACAATTAAAGGATTATAGTTTTGCAATGTTTGTGGAATATTACAAACATATGGTATTACATTTTGCAGGCATATTGTTAATTTACATTTCTGTAATATCTCTGCAATGTTACATTGCAATCTTCAATATTGCAACATTGCAGCAATATTGCTTCAATCTTCTGTGCTGGGTTCTTTTTATTATAATTCTTATTTTCTGTATTACTGAGTTGTTTTCGTGTATTACAATATTTTTATGTATTACAATTTTTTTTTTCTATTTTCTAACAATTTTTCGAAATTTCTTGAAAAAAAAGACTCTACTGCTTTAAGGTCGATATTCATAGTCGATTCTTATTTCAAAACCGTCTTAAATAATGCTTTAAGACGCTAATGCAGCTCTCTGATTGATTTGTAACTTCTTAACATCGTACTTAAGATGATCTTGAATATAAGATTTGACTATGAATACCGGCCTAAGTTTCAAATCTATTTGTGTTGCAAGCATTAATTGCGGCGCTCGAATCAGTTCTTTTTTCCAGTTTTCCTTTCTCTCTCTGGTGTCATAGCGTTCTGCGTGCGAATATTTTGTAAACTTCAGCGATAGATTTTAGTTTGCGCTAGTAAGATTAATAATCACCTTATGTTCACTGCGAAATCAATATCGGTTACTGCTCATGTAATTACTCGCATCGTCAGATAAATGCTTATATTGTAGATTTTCTTAGTTTCTTGTATTCTAACCTAATAATGCGATCCGAGTCATCATACGCACGCAATCACGTCTCTTTTTGTAATCTGTACATTCTAAACAATCATTTGAGTTTGTATTAAACCAGATTATGGCATATGAATCAAAATCAATGATAACATTTATTTGCAAACTTAACGATTTCCCGTCAATTGTTCTTTGCTGTTAGTTATCACCAAACACGCTCAGCGTCACATTGGGCACAGCAGCCACAATGTAGCCACAGATTGGTGACCCCGACGTGATTGCGTCGCGTTCCATTTAACCTAACGCGCGTCCTAATAAGCCGCAGATATGGTTCAGGCGATCTTCCCTCGGGCGATCAAGACAGCGGTGCATCGTTACGTATAGTTGAAGTGTCTGCATTTACGCTAGTTGGAATCAGATTCATGCTGTTCTGGAAATCGAAGCCAGAAGACTTATGATTCGTATAAATGGAAGCTCAATTCTTCACCACGAGTATAACTGTAAATGAGACGAAATACAATTATATGATATAGTGTCTTGACGATGATTCTTTGATCGAAGTTAGCGATATCGTTAATCCCGCGAATAGATACGTCGCGTTCAAAGATTAGGTAAAAACTTCGGATAGCGTTAAAAAGAAATTGCGTAAGTTATTAAATGAGATTGATTTAAGTGATCGCCGTCTGTTGCAATTGCTCCGTCGGATGAGAAATCTCGCACAAAATGGCGTGTCAGAAGAATTGCTTAAATCTTTATGGCTACAGCGCCTATCACAACAAGTACAAGCTATATTAATAGCTATCAAGCACGAACTCGAAAAACTATCGCAATTAGCAGAATAACAGATGTGCTATCCGCTGGCAGAACGCTGCAATTGCACCGACAAAAGCCAATTTGGCAGATTCGCAAATGTCCGCACTTCTAGATCAGATGGAGAAATTGAAAACTCGTTTATCGCGCAAATCACAAGCCTCGCGGAAGTCTCGTCGCAGAAACCGTTCAAGAATCACAATCGGAAAGCAAGCCGTGCTGGTATTGTCAATGTTTTGGCGGAAAAGCTATCAAATGTATGCAATCCTGCAACTGGAAGTCAGCGAAATAGGAAAACTAGAGGCTGAACTGAATCCCCGGCGGCAGATAATTTGGTCGTGGCAGCTCGCAGCATAATTAGAGTCCGATATCAAATTTTTGGTGGATACTGGAGCGAATATCTCTACCATTCTTGTCTCAAGATGCGATCGTACTCATTAGCGATCGGGTACTCTACGCTGCAAACGGAACGATCATCTCTACATATGAACAAAAATTACTCCAACTTGATTTGGGATTCCGTCATGTTTTTCAATGGTCTTTCATAATCGCCAACGGATGGACACTTTCATTATTGGCTCAGATTTTCTAGCACGTTTCAATTTGCTGCGTGACTTACGGCACAAGCGTTTGATCGAAGGTAACACATTTCTTAAAGTTTCTGCTCAGCTAGTCAACAATGTTAGTCCTCATTTAACAGCGTTGGCCGACGACTGCCCATGCAAAGAGATCTTAAGCAAGTTTCCCGAAATAACTAGGACGTCGATCACGCATAAACCACACACGGAGTGGAACATGTAATCGAAACAACGGGTCCCTCTGTGTCAAACAAAGCCAGACTTTATTCAGAAAAACTCAAAAGCAAGTAAACAAGAGTACATGATGTAACAAGGCTTATGTAGACTTCCCAAGAGCTCTTGGGCTAGTCCTCTACATCTCATGCAGAAGAAGAATAGCGATTGGCATCCGTGTGGAGATTACAAACTCAATGAGGTAACCTTGCCAGATCATTACTCAACTCCGTTCTTACAAGACAGCACACATTTCCTGCATGGCAAAACCGTGTTCTCTATGATAAATCTAGTGCGTGCATATCAACAGTTTCCAGTCCGCGAATCGGATATTCCGAAAATCGCAATCATTACATCGTTCGGACTTTTCGAATTTCCTTACATGACATTCGGACTTCGTAACACAGCACAAATCTTTCAAAAATTTATGGACCGAGTAATTGCAGGACTTGACTTCTATTTTACTTATATTGATGACATTTTAATTGCTTCGCAGGATGAAATACAGCATAAGGAGCATCTAAAAATATTGTTCGACAGACTTCAACTGCATGGCATAGCAATCAATCCAAATAAATGTGTATTCGGACAAAAAAATGTCAGTTTCCTGGGACATATAATCAGCGTTGAAGGCATCAAACCTTTATCCGAAAAAGTCCAAGGAATTGCTGAATTTCAAGAACCAGTCAAAGGAAATTTCAAGCTCAATTTCTATAACCAGTTTCTCAAAGATCTCGTAAGCATGCAGGCGTCATTGCTAAATGCAATCTCGGGACGTAACCGCAACAATAATGCGAAAATAGAATAGACTCCTAAGCTAAAACAATCCTTTCAACAAGTTAAGGAACATCTCGTTCAAGCCATCTCGCTCGCATTTTCAGATAGCAAGGCAATACTCTCGTTGCAAACAGACACCTCAGACAAAGCAATCGGTGCAGTATTGCAATAGCACAACAACGGATTTTTACCACTCAGTTTCTTTTCAAGGAAATTCATGTCTACGCAAAGTATAGCGCATATGATAGAGAATTATTAGTTATCTATGCAGCTATCAAATATTTCTGATATATGCTAGAGGGAACTTTCACATTATCACGATTCATAAACCTGTACGCTATTTCAAGAGGAAATCGGATCAAATGTCATCAAGACAAACTCATCAACTACTCTTCATTTCGGAGTTCACGATGTACATCATATTTCAGGCGCTGAAAACATAGCAGATGCATTATCTCGCGTCGACAGTATTGTGATGCTAATTAGTCTCGATATGCAAGAGATTGAGAAGAGAAACTCAAACCTCGGACGACGAATTGCAACAACTGAAGCAATCTACGTCAATGTTTTTGAAGCTCAAAAAGTTTACCTTATCGAAAACAGATCCAACATTTATTATGACTTCAGAAGAAGAGATCAGATCATTCCTGGATTATTACGAAAATGAGTTTTTGACAAGCATTAAACGTCTCATCCAAGCGATAGAGCAAATTGCATAAAAATTTGTGTGGCCCTCTATGGCTAAAGACATTAAAGGATCCACACTTGTCTAGTATGCCAGCAATCTAAAATTCATCGGCATAATCATATCTTGCCTACCAAAATACCAATACCAGATACTTTCGAGCCTGTACATATCGATATCGTCGATCCTCTATTTTCAGCCAAAAGTTTCAAGTATTTATTAACAATGATTGACCGATTTACTCGTTGGCCGGAAGCTATTCCATTACAGGATTGTATTGTAGACACGATGGCGAAAATGTTTTTCACTCACTGGGTAGCCAGATTTGGAATGCCTGATCACACTGATCAGGATACTCGTAATTCGAAGCGCAACTGTTCGATGCATTAATCAAACTCATCGATTCTAAACATTGTCGGACTGCATACCATCCAAAATCTAATTGCATCATCGAACGATGGCATCGCCATCTTTAAAAACTACATTAATATATCACAGTGAAACTCGATGGACAGACACACTGCCAGTAGTATTGCTCGAACTAAGAACTTGTTTCAAAGAGGATCTAGGCACTTCTGTAGTGGAATTAGTTTACGGAATTAGTTTACTACGCTCAAAGTACCGCATGAGTACCGCATTTTTCTCCTCTGAAAAAATGCTGAGCGACTCACGAATTTTCGTCGAGGATTTCCGCGTAATTGTGCAAAGATTATGGCCTAGATCAACCTTTCATCACATTAGATCTAAGTTATTTTTCCATAAAGATTTGTATAACTGCTCTCACATCTTCCTCAAAGTAGAAGGTAATAATCCCCTGGACCAACTGTACACCGGATCAGATGTAAGTATTAGAGCGCATTTCGGACAGTCTTTGCTATAGAAATCGACGAGAGATGTATCAACGTCACTGTCGATAAACTTAAGCCCGCTTATTTAACAATTTAAGACTCAGAAACTACTCCGTCCATTGCGTCTCCGTCTTCAACTAACATTCCAGTGCAATGTGAAAGAAAATCTTGATCCAGCAACCAAGCGAAAAACTGTTAGATTTAAGGATTAATTCGCGTGATATTTCATTGTGATTAGTAAGCATAAGTTTCTGTTTGTTTCATTTAATTTTATTTTCGTTCTAAAATAATTTAATCAGTATTTCTTTCCTTAATGTTTACACTGGGAGGGGAGTACTATAGCGTTGCAAGCGTTAGTTGCGATGCTTGAGTCAGTTCTTTTTTCCGGTTTCATTTCTCTCTCTCTCTCT
>NW_012130074.1:3540974-3562998 GCF_000143395.1 Atta cephalotes
TATATATATATATATATATATATATATATATATATATATACATACATATATATATTTATGTGTGTATACTTATATGAGAAGATGTGGATAGGTGGCTGGAGTGACAGGCTAACTTACTGTTTAGCTGCGCGGGATTATTTGGTCCACAAATTCTAGGATGGATGTTGAGGAGGGTAGTCCAATGAGTCAAGACTGGATGATGGTCTTAGAGAATATACGGCGTAATTGAACACTGAGATGTGCGACGAGCCAAGACTCTAATTTGCACTGACGCGAATTAAAACTTTTTTGTGTACTAACGTGAACCAAGTTAGCTTGATTTTAGAACTAACACTTTGCGCTTCAACGGGACCTCTATTTATACTCCGAAAAAAGGGCGTAGTCTTTTGTCTAGAATGCAATAGTTAATTGCAATGTCACGCGAAATTTATGATTTTTATAACGTTCTATCGTTGTTATTCTAAAATGCATCGCTAGAGGGGTTTCGAGAAGAAAAGAAATTTGATTTACATTTTTCTTTAAAGAGGCAAGATTGCTCTAAATGAATGACGAAATCTATTATCCTCGCGAAAAATATGGCTAGGTAAACAGATGGTTATCGTGCACAACTAATTTTGCAGGGCAATTACGAGTCTGATCTTAGATAACGTGGAAAATTATCCCATGCGTTTTATAATTTTTTAAGCGCGATGTGATGCCTGTTTTCTTAAAATGAAATTAAAATGAAAATTATTGGTCAGTCTGGGATGACAAAGCTTGGATTTTTACTTGAATTGCGTGACTTAGGTGCATTTATAATGTCTTTCGCAATCTTGTCGAGTCTACATTAAAGTTGTTATTTCTTCCGGATTGATTGGCGTTTACGAGTTTTCGCGGAACTTATTCGGTCCTTCTTTTCAGTTCTGTCAGAGGACTCTATTCGAATCTCATAGACGCCAACCGTAGCATTATGGAGCCGACTCTTTCGAAAGAAAAGAATCGTGGCGTCTAAGACGATACAGAACATAACGAGAGTATTAAAATATTTATTAATTTATTTATTAATTTATTTATTTTTTCTACAGAGACAGTTTATAAAATAAGCAATCAATCCAAATTTTTCGCGTTTATTTCTATTTCTTTCTAAATTGAATGTAATTGATTCTTTTTCTGTTTCCAAGTATTATGATTGAATCTTATTCAAAAATTTGAATATTTCATAAAGCTTCAAACATTTTTCTGATGCTTAGTAAGAAAATCTATAAATCATATTGAATTTAAAAAGTGTAAATATTCTAGAACAAGGTATTTGCAATGAAGCATTCACGACTTAAAAATATAACAATAATTGTCGAATACTCTTGGAAAGAAATAAACGCGGAAACTTTGGATTTATTGCTTATTTTATATAAACTATCCCAACTCTGTGGAAAAAAAAGGAAATAAATTAAATGAATATTTTAATACTCTATTCTTTCTCTTGTTTGTCTCTTCATATTTTCAATTATTTGTGTGATTTTATTTAATTCTAATTTTATGTCATAATATATTTAACATTTATGTTTAAAAGATATTTATTACATATTTATTACATACGCGTATGCATATCACAAAAAAGTTACCCAGAAGAATCTCTAAATTGACAGATTTACTACTTAAACGATGTTACCAATCTATAGAAAATTAAATTGCAATGCCTAGAGGTTTTCATTGCTATAACATTATTTCCTCTTTTTTTATAGAAATTGTAGTGTAATTGTTATGCAGTTGTCTCGAGAGATTCGTAGATATGAAAATGAATCCTTATGCATGAATACTATTGTTACGTCCTGAACGCTACAATTCTTTTCTTTCGAAAGAATCGGTTTTACGACTGTTGATAGTCCAGTAGAATTAGACTCAAAAAGAATCGTTTCGCAAAAATTATAAATTGATATTTCTCTGCATGAAAATGTTCAGAAAGCTATCAGAAAAGAAATATATATGTTTGAGATTTGCAACTCGTGTGGGAAATATGCGAAAAAAATTCGAATAGTTGCAAAAAGCAAGTTTTTCGCTTATAAAACGAAAGATATCAATTATGTATGCAAAAAAGTTCAGTATGAAAAATGTAAGTATTCAAAATACCTACAAAGTGAGATGTGGAACATTAAGATCAGTCTATTAGTTAAATAGGAAAAAAATAAAAATCACCAAAAAGGCCTTTTTTCATTCGCTCTCTGTTCATTGAGATTGAAGTGTTTTGAAATTTTCGTAAAATGCAGCCCTCGTGATGACAAAAAAATTTAGTCTTGAATGAGCTTGAAATGTTCATTAGTTTTTGCAAAAAGTCATTTGTTCAGTAAAAACTTGTCTGCGAAAAACTTAATTTCTTCATCTTTGAGCAATCGCACAGCAATTTGCAAGAGTGATTTTTTTTCTTCAAGAGTTGCACTATCACATACACTTAGTAACAAAACTTTTTTGCAATTAAATTATTTTAAAACAATTTTAAAAAGTGGGTATCTTTTTCTCGTATAAAAAAATGGAATAATTCTGTTAATATGCATCATATTATATAGCAACGTGAAGCATTCGACAGCTGACATTTTTCTATGAATTTAAAAATAAAAGCGAGAAACAAAAAAGTAAAAAAATTATTACAGCAATTTGTAACAACTTTAATAAAATTTAATGCATTGGAATAAAATACTATTTTAAAAGTATAAATTGTAATATACTTCTGTGTATATTATTTTTGTAAACGTAGATATGCACAAATTTTGTTAATAAAATAAAGAATTTTTTATGTTATTTTAATAATCCCGTTTAAAATGTGTTTACCTTTATTAATATTTCAATAATTTCTTATTTTCCAACATTTTTATTCAATTAATATATTCCACAATCTGCGTAAACCAAATATTTAAATTTGTTCATATATTTGCATCTTTTGCAGCATTCAAATGTTTTCTAGCAATGTTGCCAGATTTATCTGTAATATCCCAGTAAACAATAAGTCGTCTTAAATGCCTTTAATGCCTTTAAAACTTAATATTCTCTCGCATGTCCGATATTTTTTACTAAAAGACGTCTTTAAGACGTCTTATTTCTGTCTTTTAGTAGCCTTATTATACATGTCTGTCAAACGTTATATAAAATATATTTTGGACATTTTGCTGGCTGTTTTTTAGACAGTTCCTGTAATGTCTATAAGACGTCTTTGAGACTACAGTGTATATCCAGTGTATAATGTCATTCTTTAGACGTCTTTCAGACTACTTTTGGACATAATGATTTTTATAGGTTTCGATATACACTGACAGCACTGAAAATCTATAATATATACATAACGTAAATTATAGATTTCCGAAAATCTACAGTTCACATTACGAATACTATAAATTTTCAGTACTGACAATGTATATCAGAACATTGTTCATTTTATTTTTATAAGATATTGTACACATATTTCACTAAGTTAAACATTTTTTATTAATATTTTTTTTATTTTTATATACAATTGTATTATATCCATACATGAATATCATAATATCTATGTATGGCAAGGTAAAAATATTCGGAGGAGAAATAAGTACGTTAATATTAAAGCTTTTTTTCAATTTGCCAGATCTGAAAATCCTCTTCTCAAATGTTAACCATAAAACAAAAATCGATTGTTAAGCAAAAAGAATATGAATAATTGGAGCATTAAAGAATCCATCTTTGTTAATCGATTTTATCGATTTTATAGTAACGATGAAATAATATCAACTACGTTTATTCACATATATATGCTCTTCGGCTTGATGAAGTGATCTGCAAAATCCACAAAACATTGGCATTAGCATATGACGATAATCCTCCGCCTTTGGCTAATTCGAAGAAAATATCAAAAACAAAAGTTTTAAAAATATTACATATCAATATAAAAACCAAGTATAAATATTAACTTATAATTTATGATCTTGACTGCGCTGCGTTTTGTATTGCATTAATATCTGCATTTACATTTTGTGTTGCATTTTTATTTTACACTACCTGTTTTTTGTTAATATAAATAATGCGATCTCCTGCGCGTCGCAACCATTCTTGAATAATTTTACAAACCGCCTGTAGGGTACATTGGTCCGTAGTCGATACATTATCTGAAAGAATTACAGAATAACTTTTATTATTATTTTGCATTTTAATAATATAGGTTGTTGCAAAAATATATTTTATATAATAAATAAGATCTTATTTTTAACAGAATCGTAGGGCTTGTAACTTGTTCTCGTAAAAATTTACAAGTGTATAATTATTTTTATAATAATTATTATAGTATTTATAATTTTATGCAATATCTTTATAAATAACTTATTGTTAAGATTTACGAAAAATGGTAGATTCGAATTTACAATTACTGTATGTTTAAAGACACAATGCGAGGGAATAGTGATAGTGATAGAAGTAACACGATTTCAATCTACCAGAAACTGTGTATTTCGGTGTATCCGATTTCTGAATAGGATGAAACCATGTTATTCTTATCGCTATTTCCCTCGCATTGTGTCTTGGACCTTACATAAATTTACAGAGTAATGTATATACAGAGTAATACATACACTCGATAAGTTCTTATGAGAACAAGTTATGATTCTTCTTAGAGAGTTGATCTAGAAATTTCTGTACATAAATATAATGAAAAAATTAAATAATATAGAGCTAAAATAATTCTTATATATTTATATATTATAATTCTTATATAATTAAAAAAATTATGTAAATTTTTTCTACAATCCAAATGAAAACTAATATCTATTTCTACCAATATGCATTAATTTTCATTTAAGAATTTTTCTTACTTTTATAATAATTAGAGAAAGACAAAGATTAACACTAAGATCTGATTGCATCAATGTTACTTTGATTTCAAACGCAACTTAAAAATGTATCTATCTCTTTTTAGAATCGAGAAAGAAACAGAGAGACAGATAGAGAGAAAGACAAACTTCTAAGCCTTGCTTGAAATCAAAATAACGTTGATGCAATTAAGCCTAAGTGTGTGTTAATCTGCATTGATAGAAATAAATACATAGTGCGACAAATAATTTTTAAGACTTGCGCCATATCTCAGCAATTAGTGGCACTATCTGTTGAATATTAGCATCATTAGAAAGATATATTTTTTTTCTTTCAAACGCATCCAAATTCATGTAAATTGGATAACAAATGACAAAGTTGTGACAGTTCTTTCTAAACAAATTTTAAATCGATGTTGAATTTTTATCATGGAAACAAAGAGCGGTCATTAAATTCAACGCAAAACTTGATAAAAGTACATCAAAAACATTCTAGTTGATGCAGCAAGTATATGGTGACACTTGTTTAAGTCAAATGTTTTCCTGCATAAACAATTTTCGGATGGTAGAGAGTCACTCATTATATTCGCTCATTACATTCGCTCAATGCTCATTACATTCTTCGATACAAAGGAATTATCCATAAAGAATTCGTTCCATCTGATTAAACAGTTACTGGCAACTATTATCTCGAAGTTTTGAAGCATTTGATGACCAGAATCCGTATCCGTTCTGAATATCGATATCCAGAAAGTTGATCGCTGTTGTGGTATCTCGCAATTCACTCATTGTTCATCAATTTTTAGTCTAAAATCATGTATACTCAATCATTCGCCTCATATTCACTTAATTTGATTCCATGCGACTTCTCTTTATTCCCAAAATTGAAATTAAAATTGAAAGGATGCTTTTTCGACATTCCGATCATCCAAACAGTTTCAACACGGGCACTAGAGACAATACCACAAAATGAGCTGGATCATGCATTTGAATCACTTTTGAATCGCTGTAACAAGTGTATTGAAGCAAGAAGAGATTATTTTGAATAAATAAAACAATAAGCATAAAAATATTTTGTTTCTATAGTGTTTTATAGACCCAGTCTTAAAAATTATTTATCGCACTGTGTATTAAATATATTTCATATTTCAATAACAACCTTAGCATGCATTGTAAAGTAGACTATTAAACTTTCTTAAAACTTTTGAAATTCACTTTAATAAGAATCAATATTATGCTAACAGTTACAGAAAAAATGCAGTCACACTATGTGATATTTGCAAAAAAATCGAAAGTACCTGCTATAATACTGGAAAATTCACAATCTTTAATAGATATTGATCCTTTTTGTCTAGTCCATGACAATTTCTTGCATAAAGCATCATCCAAAAGAGCTTTCAAAATATTCCATGTTTTACCGCCAATTATTGTAATCTAGTTCCTCTGTAAAATAAAATATGAAATTGTATATTTACTATCAAAACATATTTAATTAATAAATGTTGAATATATTCTATACCATCATTCCGATGCACAATTAATTATTCGTTAAAAAGACACAAATTATGCAGATATATAGCAAAATACTTACAAACTGTTTTCTAATCTCTCTATCAGATTGAAGTTTTTGTTCAAATTTTAGGAAGTCATTCGTGCTTGTTAAAGGAAACTGAGATAATCCCTTTTCATTTTGAGTTTCATCTAGCTTGTGTATTGAGATTTTGCACTAAATTTATTAGTAAATGTAGCTTTTTCTTATGTTTAATTAACTTTTGTAATGATTTTTTGTGTATTATGATGTATCTATATAAAATAAAAAATAAGATTATTAAAGAGAAGTATAAATTAAAATACAACTCTCAAGTATAAAATGTAGCAATCAATAAGTAAAGGTAAGTACGTAGTTAATGATGTGCAAATTATTTAAAAACAAAATCTTTAATTAAGCTTTAATAGAATCAATAGTAACCGCGATAATAAATGGCTCAAAAAAGACAGCATTTACATATTTATATGCTGTATTTATATGCTCAAAATAGAGCTAAAACATTCCTTATTACAATTTCATAGTTACGAGGTTTAATTAAATACATTTTGTTTTAATTTATGCACCATCAATTTGATTCTTATGTCTTTGTCTGTATTTATTTATAATTTTTAATTCATGATTTTTATAATTAATAAATAAATGTTAATATTAATGTGGATTTGACATAAGAGAAAGTCAAAAGAATGTGCAAAAATTATGCAGTTTAAATTAAAATATAAAATAAAAATAAGAAAAAAAATAGTAATAAACACTTTATCACAGCATGTGTCATTATGATTGCCATCTTGTATATTTGTTGTAATGTTACAGACTTTTTAAATATCTAAAAAATAATGGAAGAGAAAGATAAAATTTAATATTCACATAATTTGCATAAATAATATTTGCATAAAATAACGAAAAAATATTCTTTTTTTTCGTACTTTGTATTACTATAGATTGCTCTGGTCCATCATCCAAGCCATCAAATTCTTGTTCACTTGAGTCTTCATTTTTCTTTTGATAATCTTCCAGAAGGGACACAACTAATATATCATGCACACATGTTCTTCTATTTTTTGTATATAAATAGTTTATATAAATAGTTTTTTTGTATATAAATAGAATTATCACTCTCTTCTAATATTGAAAATGTCACTTTTCAAATCTTTAATTTTAAATTAATAAGGAAAAAGAATTTAAAATAGATCGCATTGATTTAGAAAACGAACATTATTGCATGTAATTAACATGAGATAGTAAAGAAAAGTATTCAGTCTTACTAATGCATTGTCATTTGTAATAAAATGTATGCGATCACGACTTTAATCCAAGTAAGTTACAACGGGCACCTTTATCTATATCAAATGCTAAATGTAGCAGCCTAGATGAAAAATATATAATATAATATAACATAAATATATAACATAATAAATATTCTGCAATATTAAATTAAAATGTAACAATTATATAGACTGTTAAATTGTAAACACATCAAAGAAAATCAATGCTAATGAGAATACAGCGCAATTATAGAGGCGCAAATTCTGATGTAAAAACTTTTATTTTACAAGAATAGTATTAATATTTCAAATTGCATGTTTTGATTCGTTTGGAGTCCTCTTCAGGAATGAAATTACAGAGATTTCGAAGATTCAACAGTTCAAAATGAAATCACTCACAGATTGACAAAACTGAAGTGACATTTCAATAGACTAAGAAAAGTTTTCGATAAAATTATTAACTTTATAAATCCGCAAATTGTTGTGTTGAACAAATTTTTGTCGGTTAATCTATCAATGTTTGATATATGTTCTTATAAAGTAATAAAAATTTTTACACCATAACTTGTGCTTCTCTAAACGACCTGTATTCTTATTAGTATGATTTTCTTTGTTTCTATCATTTTTTTACAATAAGCTATCAAACTTCTTATCAAATGCTGACAAACTTCAACAGCGATTGAAACTAATTGCTCCGTATATGTATAGACGATCTTCTGGGTACACTCGTAAAATCATCGTTTTCAGTTTGCTTTATAATAGTCAACAATTCGAGTGTTATTATTTGTTTAATTAACAGCTTGATATACTTCTAAGCCTTTGGTTGTGCCGAAAGCATCTGAAGTGCTACAGTCGCTTCGATTTTAACAAGCAAATCTTGATTTGTCAGGAGGGCATTTGTAATTAATCTGACTGCTTCGATTAAAATTTGTTTCGACTTAATTTCTGAGAAATAATGCACCCCAGCAGGCCTAAAAACAGATTAACACTTGTTGTCACTGCATTGAATATTTTTTCATTTTATCATTATATATGTAATACTTGCGTAAGTGCATAGAACATTTTTAATATATTATTTAATTATATTTTAATAATTATATTTCAATATATTTTCTGAAGTAGAATTATTCAGATGAATTTGGCAATAAGCATCAATTGATAGATCATAAGGAGTAACATGCTTCATTTAATGGTCCCCTTTCTTCTGCTTTCTTATATCTATAAATATAAATAAGAATTGTTAATTAAAATTAATCAGAGTTATTCTAATGGCTTTAACCATTTTTATTTATGACTTACAGCTTACTTAAGTATAATCTAAAATGCGTAATAATAATTATAACAGAATTCTTATAACAGGAAATTTAAACTCGTAATTATAACAGGGGTGCGTTTCGAGTCACGCATGAAACATATAGATAGAAAGTCGATTTCGATTTAACTAATGCGCGCATTAGAAGCGCTTTGGTAGTGCCGAGAATTCCCTAGGTTGTACTATCCGTACTATATTCTTAGCACTCCTCCCAGCGTATTGACTGCTTCTATTTCGACTTGAGGCAGTTGATACGTCTGATGCGGTCTTTGCGCATGATTTGTAATTCGGAATGAGTAACGGATAACACAACAGTGAACGGATGAATGTTTGCAATTTGCAATAGAACAGCGATTACAGCAATTGCATAAATTCCTGATCTTGTTAGAGGATAAAAATGAAATATTAACTTTATTTTTAAATGAAGAAAATATGAAGAAATGAAACATGCCAAGGTAAAATTAATGATATTATTTTACCTTGATTTATTTAATGTATAAGTTAGTTAAGTTTAATGTATAAGTTATATTAATTTTGTGTCGTATTTTTTATAGTATGTTTTTACTAAATCTTATTGCAAAAGAACAAAATAAAAACAGTAACGAGTCAGTAAAACTTATTGATTTAACATTGATGAAAATGCTGTTGATCGAAACAATGGTAAAATGCACACTTAATTTTCGTATAAATATTCATACGTCTATTAAATTCTTTAATTTTATATAAAAGTAAAAATATATAAAATAAATTTAAAAATATATAAAAATTAATATTTATCGATTTCTAAAATTTATGTTTGCTTAATTTTCAGATCAATCAAAAACATTTGATTTGAATGGCTGGATCAAGCAGTATTTTTATTAATCGAATTATATAGAGAAAGAGAGGAAGAATTTTCAAATGGTTGGTTTTAAGTGCAGCAAAATTTGGGCTGAAATTGCAGTTCAAATGAAGGAAATTAACTCAACTTATAACGTAACAGCATTTCAGTGTTCGTCCAAAATGTCCGGCTTAAAGCGAGCATACAAAAATATTATTGATTTAAATAAGAAAAGTGGCAATCATAAAAATATGTGGGCATTTTTTCTATATGTTTATCACAGACGTACACATGACACACACCCAGTCAGAAATGATAATGAAATCGACATCGAATCGACGATTCGATATCGATTTGATGCTTTCGACGTCGATTCGATTATTCATTATCATTTCTGACGGGACATACATACATACATATTATATGTATAAATGTACTGGAGTTAGCATAGGAGCCGGCACGTACACATTCCTCATGAAAAAGTAAAATGTTAATAGCAAAATCTTAAGGCATCAATAGTTTTCAAATGGTGATCATTTGAAAATAACTAACTATAGAGCATGAAATTCGCGCGGTCGGTCGTTCCTGATTGATTGACATATCGCTCAATAGCACAGTACTAAACGAGTATTGCAAAGTTTTGTGAAATTTCTATATTAACTACCATATTCTTAAATTGAATCTGATTTAATTGATGAGAAGTAATGTCAATTGCAAATTCGATAAATAAATAAATTTATAAATAAAATTAATATTAATTAAATGATTCAAACAACGTTAAAAACATCAATGACAGATATTTGCAAAACTTCTTTTCTGTCACAAGTAATATTAGAAAAAAAAATTTACATTTGAAATACGCATTTGATATAAATAAATATTTCATATTTAGAAAATGAAACGAACGAAATTTCGAATTATGATAGGAGAGAGAGAAATAATATAGTGAAAAAATCGAAATAATAATAAGTTGTAAAAACATGAAGAATCTGTATGTGCCGACCCCTGCGCTAACTCTGGTACACCCTGTATAAATGTTGCGATATTCACAGTTATGCAATAAGAGAGAGGATCCTATTAGCGCACATACTGAGAGCATAAATCCACTTACATTAGTCAGTGCTTAATAATGTTTCACTGCTATATCAATAAGAATATTTTATTTTAAATTGATCAATTAACGGTGTGCACTATCGGAATCCTCTTCAAGATATATTTTTATATTACAACATTTAATTATCCCTATTATGTATTAGGTCATGGATTCATTATTTGGCCACAAAGTGTCCATCAAATCTCTTGCAATTGCTACAAGCGAAGGTCCATCAGACCCAAATGAGGAAAGATCATTGTTATCTATTTTACCCCTTGAATCAAAAGGTAAGTTTTGTATTTGTACATTAATAAATTACAACAATTCTAAATAATATTTAGTTGTAATCTTATGTGTAATCTTATAAAATCCCTAACGAATTAAAAAGCAAAGTTGAATGTAAGGCGAGAATAACAAAAACGTTAACAAAGTTTCTAGGAGGATTAATATAAAAATTGGAACAATAGAAAAATCTTAAACGCCTCTTACATTTTGTTCCAATTTTTGCTACCTAGTTTTGTTTATGCTTTTGTTACTTTCCCTTTACATTCGACTTACGCTCCGATTTTTATTTTCGCTAGATGTGCTGTCATTATGGCTATGAGATGATTTAAAAACGAGTTTGTTTTATAGGTATACTACATTTAAACGGCTCAACTTATATTGAAGTTATAACATCTGCTGTTATAACTTTGACATAATCGGGTCGTGAACGTAATTATAATATACATTGTAATTACAAAATGTTAAAGTAGTTAAGCACAAAATGTGCAAGCAAAATGAAAGGAATTAATTTAATTCGGTTCTTATTTATCAACATAATAATTGTTTTCATATTATTCATTATAGAGCCGTCAAAAAAGAGAAGACGAATTGAAAACGTTATGAAAGATACATTCTTAGCCACGTTCTTAACCAATGTTATAGAAGAAAAAGAAGAAAGAAAAGAAGATATTAAAAAACGGGAAATAAATAAAGAAGAGAAGCATGAAGAAAACAAGAAAGAACGAGACAGAATGTTACATCGCGACTTATGTAAAAATGCAATATGAAACTGCCTGCCGTATATATAGCCATAGTTCCGATACATAAAAATCATTTTGGTTATTTTTTCTTTTTATAACGCTTACAGACGATCTTTTGCAGCAGAGCTGGATAAATCTATTGATCGTAACTCGTGATTCCTGAGTAAAAAAAATAGAAATATACATAACTGCAATATAAGTTTAAAAACTGATGTGACCAGATATTAAAATCACGAGATAGCCCGATATTAAAATATGTCAGATATTATATCCTGCAGATTGAAAAACTCTCCCCCTCTAAGAAACTAATGAAAAACATGTTTGGAAAGCATTTTCATGAATACAAAAAAGCCAGAGCTACCATTCTACACATTGAGTCGATCGTGTTACGTTCTCTTTTTATAAAACAATCTTTTAACGAGAATTAAAAATCGTCGATTTATTTTTGAGTGATTTTTCGGTACGTCTTAAACAAAACAACACAAAAATCGATTGACCTTCTCTCTTTGCCACATTCGCGCTATATGTGTCTCTCTAAGCAGTTTTATTTTTATAGAACTGAGAAAAATCCGCAGAGAGAAGGAAAGAGAGGAGAGAATGAGTCGAGAGAAAGAGAAGTTCTAATTCGGGGAAGTTAAAAAATTTAAGGCGATAGGGACGTACGAAGTGAAAATAGTCCCTATGCGATCGTTGTTTTCCTATTGTCGCAGACTCGGAACCACATGCCATTGTGCATTTTCCCTCGTGAGAAATTCACGAGGTTACCCAATATACACGTCTCAACCCTCTCTCGCAAAACGAAAGCATGCAAGTTTATACTCGACGTGATTGTGCGGCTAGCCACCTCCTTAGATCGTGATATAAGGAAGGATAACGCGATGTGACAATGCACGTGATAGCGCGTTTCTCTGTATATATAATTGTCTTGCTGACCTAGTTTTCGCGTACATCGATAAAATGTGCTTAAAATGAGGCTACCCGAGAAACATTCCCCACGGGTAAAATTCTACAACGCTGCGTATTTCCTTCATTTCGGGAAGTTGTATGGAAGTTAAATTGAAAAAAGAAATAGGCGATAAAAAACAGTCAATGTGGGCTTGACAGGATACAAATAACAAATTTGTCTATCTATTTGTCTACAATCGTGAATCAATCCAGTTAGCCGATGACTAAACAGCTTTATTAATGATAAATCCATATTTTAATTCAATATTAGGATCATTCTCAGCAAATACAAAAGCAAAGTATATAAAATTGGTCAGAGATAAAAAATTAAGATAATAAATTATTATTCTTTCTAAATTAAAATTCTTTCTTTAGGCATGACGATATTATTTAATAAAGCAAATTTTGAAACAAATAATTTTTAACATGTAATAACTTTTACTGCTTATTTTTTTAATTGATTGATTATATATCTTAAAGTTTCTATTTTATATTTTAATATATAATAATATATATATCTTGCAATCATAATATAATATTTTGACAGATTTTATTCCAATAAAAAACAAAGAAAAAAGAGAATTACGAGCCAAAAATTATTATATAAAAAACAGAACAGAATAAGTAGAAAGTACAAAAAACAAAAAAGAAACGAAAATGTTTTAAGTTAAAATTTTAATAAAGAATGCTAGCAATAGACGTTTCGATCGCGATTGGATCATTCTCAATAATAAAAACATACATAATAAATAGCGGTTAGAAAATAAACAAAACATAATATTATACAATAAATATTTCACTCTCTGAGGCAAAACGCTGACATAAAAATAATTATCATAACATTACAATTAAAATGTATAACGGAAAGGACGCGAATGATAACTATTTGCAGTCAATTATTATATGCTTCTGATGTCAATTAGATAAAAGAAATGAGAGTCTTTCGATTATAAGTGAGCGGAGAACGCAAACATGAATATGACCCTGTAGAAAACACATGTAATATAAATGAAAATATAGCGCAAGATTGAAATAATATAACTAGATATAAATTATAATGTAACAGATTTTTTAACGTTAGAAAACGAGATGAAAAGACATTAAAAACTAGCATACAGACAATGTAATATGTGAGATAATATTCAGCAAAATTAGAAAGTTAAGATTGCAAAAAATTTGTTTATCTCTATATTAACTGGAAAGTTTTTTATTTTAGATATAATAACAGCTAAAATAAATATGCATATCTTTAACATATCTTAAGTCAAGAGTTGAAATAAAAGGAGTTTCGGATACACACAGTGCGTTAAACTTAGAGAATATGCAATGCGAAAAGAAGTGAAAATGTCTCCCCCGATGTTCAAGACAAAATGAAATTACAAAAATGACATTCGAAGGAAGAGGATTAATTGGAAAGTGGTAGAAGAAGGAAAATAAGAGAGGATAGAAATGTGAATAAAACTATGGAAGAAATAATAAAGATAAGAAGAAATTAAGAAGGAGAAAGAGATTGAATAATAAGTAAATAGAATTCAGGCAAAGATTCTGTGTCGTTTTATCTATTTAGGTTTTACTTTTGCTTCTTTTTATGTGTATCATTTCGGATATCAATCTCTTATTATATGAAGATTCGCTGTCCAATATCTTCACTTCATTTTATTTAAAATTGTGATTGAGATTTATACGGTGAAATCAAAAATGACGATGAGAATCCGTTTTTTTATTGATATCTGAAATATAATATGCTCACGTATCCTCGTACTTAATTTTCTTTTGATTTGATTAACATAGCTAGCCTCGCAATCATCACATGAGATCTTATAGACCACATTTTGATTATAAAGCAATTCTAACTTGTCCTTTCCTCTCTTAATAAAACTTTTCAAGGTGTTGATGATGAAAAATTTACAGTGAAACATGTTGGATAATTTACAGTGAAACATGTTGGATATAGGATGAGAAACTTTCAGAGATAAATTTAACGTAAGGAACTAAAAAATGTAAAAAATTTTTTTTTGATTTGTGTGTAGTATGTTTATTGTGTATGTGAAATTTTAATCGGTTTTCAATTGTGGAAAAAAATAAAAGGGAGAGGATAGTCATTATTAAGAAAAATATGAATAGCAACAAGATTGTTATGTTGAAACCAAGGGTAACAGAAATATTTTGTGATAACAGAAATATTTTATCAACGAAACTAATGATTATGCCTTTTTTATGACAAATAGGGTGATTGGAATGGAAATTCAGGAACCTTCCCGAAAATGTAGTTTTGTGATATGTATCGAAAATAATTCTTTTATTGTCAATAATTACAATGGTATCAAGAAAATTCAATCTATTGTCATTGCCAATCTCCATGGTAAATTGTAACTTTGTATGTAAAGAATTAAAAATAATAGCATATTTCAGATTTATCAATAAAAAAACGAATTCTCCATCGTCATTTCTGATTTCACTGTATAAATCTCAATCACAATTTTAAATAAAATGAAGTGAAGATATTGAACAGCGAATCTTCATATAATAAGAGATTGATATCCGAAATGACATAAAAAGACAAAAGCAAGGTCTAAATAGACAAAACGACACAGAATCTTTGCCTGAATCCTATCTATTATTCAATCTCTTTCTCCTTCTTAATTTCTTCTTGTCTTTATTATTTCTTCCATAGTTTCATCCACATTTCTATCCCCTCTTATTTTCCTCCTTCTATCACTTTCGAACTAACCCTCTTCCTTCCTTCGAATGTCATTTTTGTGATTTCATTTTGTCTTGAACATCGGGGGAGACATTTTCACTTCTTTTCACATTGTCTCTAAGTTTAACGCACTGTGTGTATCCGAAACTCCTTTTATTTCAACTCTTGACTTAAGATATGTTAAAGATATGCATATTTATTTTAGCTGTTATTATATCTAAAAGAAAAAACTTTCCAGTTAATATAGAGATAAAAAAATTTTTTGCAATCTTAACTTTCTAATTTTGCTGAATATTATCTCACATATTACATTGTCTATATGCTAGTTTTTAATGTCTTTTCATCTCGTTTTCTGACGTTAAAAAATCTGTTACATTATAATTTATATCCAGTTATATTATTTCAATCTTGCGCTATATTTTCATTTATATTACATGTGTTTTCTACAGGGTCATACTCATGTCTGCGCTCACTTATAATCGAAAGACTCTCATTTCTTTTATCTAATTGACACCAGAAGCATATAATAATTGACTGCAAATAGTTATCATTCGCTTCCTTTCCGTTATTTTAATTGTAATGTTATGATAATTATTTTTATGTTATCGGCCTTTTGCCTCAGAGAGTGAAATATTTATTGTATTATGTTTTGTTTATTTTCCAACCGCTATTTATTATGTATGGTTTTATTATTGAGAATGATCCGCTCGCGATCGAAACGTCTATTGCATTCTTTATTAAAATTTCAACTTAAAACATTTTCGTTTCCTTTTTGTTTTTTTATATTTTCTACTTATCCTGTTCTGTTTTTTATGTAATAATTTTTGGCTCATAGCCTTCTTTTTTCTTTGTTTTTCTGAAATTTATGAGCCTTATTATCAATCAGATAATTTTATTCCAATCATTTTCAATATAATTCATTTAAGTTTGCTATTTAATACTATAAGGAATGCACACACGACTAATTGAAATTATAACAGCTTTTCTCGGCAACTTCTTTTTCTCGCCTGCTCTGATTCCGACACTTTCCCGAACCGAATCCTCTGGCCGCGAGCTAGAAAAAGTGGTAGAGCGTACTCCGTCACTATCGAGCGTTTTCGATAACAATCGACCGACATATCTTGAACACTCCATCGATGAAAATTATCTGAGGTAGAATGCTCTCTCGCCTAGCGTTCTCGGTCGCTGACTTGTTTGCTGTCGCTTTCTTTCCGCGCACCGGCATAATTTCAGAAGTGGAACCTGCTCTACCTCTGTCCAGCATTCTCGATTGTTGGTTTCTTATGCCGGGTTCAATCAAGAACACTCGATAAAGACAAAGAAAAAAAACTCTTCTTTGCTATTATCGAGGTCCACTGATCTAAGACCGGATTCATACCTTGATAGAAAAGTGGCAAGCGGAAAAGCGGAAGCCAATCAGAACTCGGCCTTAGACCAGTGGGCCTCAACAATAGCAAAGGGGCAGAGTTTTTTCTTTGCCTCTACTGAGTGTTCTCAAAACGCATTCTTAGTTTTCTCCATTGCATCGGGAAAAACTCGCACGCATTACCGTGAATGGCCGGTTCCGCGAATCCAGCGAAAACATCGAATCATCACAAAGACTCGATCATATCTCCATTTTTCTTTTTTTTTTGTTAAATATAGTCTTAATATTACAACATCAAATACATGATTCTTGCATCTCACTTCTCCTGTTAGAATCTCTTTTGCGTTCTGCGATAATAGTACCGACGAGCTACGTCCGTGCGTAAAAAGTCAGGTTGTCACAAGATGATGTGTATATAATTGCAAAAATATATTATTTTACAATGTAAACAAGATTGAATCTTATTGGACTACATATAAATGCCTATAACAGTCGAAGCAGAATTATAACAAAAACATAAATTATTATTACATTAAAATCGGATTAATATAATTTAAAATCGAATTTAAAATTGGATCGGGAAGTGATCATAGATCCCAAGTAGAATAACAACGTTTATGAAATGATATTTTTGTTTTAAAACCGTTTAAAGTTATTTTTAAAATGTTTTTTAGGAACAGGTTAAATAACCATGTTGTACAATACAAACGTTTTTAAAACGTTGTTTTTTTAAGATAAAATATAAATGAAAAGAATAAGTGAGTGATGGAGGATCGCATTGGAATTATATATCATTTTAATGAAATGAAGACATGAATTTGTTCAAGTTGTACAATGTCTGGCTATATAGCAAATTATTACAAACTCGTTTCCGGTTTCGCCTTTGTCCGTATTAGCTTTTACTTGAAGTATTTTATAGCCGCTATTTTATTGTGCATTTTCATCATGCAATAAATGTGTGCAGGACGGAGAGGATCTCTGAGGGCATAAATGCTCTTGTCTTACGCGTTGCTTCATTCTATCTTAGTTATTCTATCTTAGTTATTTCTATCTTAGTTTAATGAACGAAAAAAAATAGAATGAAATTTACAGTGTGAGTACACCCAAAGCGGGTGAACCTCATATCTACGAGTGTTAAGTCCACTCTACAATGGGCAGTAGCAGCAGTGGAGTAGGCGTAGAAATCAACCAATCATAGTCGATTGTGAGAAGGATAATCAACTATTAGTTGATTCCTACTCTTTAATTTACTACTGCTACTGCCCATTGTAGAATGGGCTTTATTATATACTCCTAAACGTTGAGCAGCATTTGAACTGAGCGCGGGATGAGAGTTGAGGGGAATAGCGGAAGACGGAGCCAAGTCGAAAATCTTAGGCCGAGCTCTGCTTTAGCCTATAGCCAATCAACAGGCTTGAAAAATTTGTCGTACGACAAAAACGCATTAATGAAATAGCGGCCTTTTAATATACTCTGTATTTGCAGTTACGCGCTCTAATTATAATATTCGTCTCTTTGAGAAAGACCAATCAATGCTTTTCTAACCGCCCCTTCACTAGCTATTTACGTGAAAAAATTTCCAGTCATATTTAGATAATTTTCTAGTTATATACATATAACTTCCATATAAAATTACACGCATTTTTTTCAGTGAACAAACGTCCGGGACCTATCATAAAAATGACTTATATAGATGTTGTAAGAAAATTAGCTAAACTTGTAAGTAAACATTTTAAAATGGTTCTTTTACAGTAAAAAAATAAACATTTTATAAAAATTTTAATAACATTTTAAAAAATTTTTATACTGATTTCATAAACGTTTAATTAATCATTATTTTTAATGTTTCCTACACGGACATTTATAATGTATTTTTTAAAAACGTTTACTTGTAACCTTTAAGCCTATTCTACAATGTATTGTTTCCTATTTCTTGCTTTTTACCTCTTGCTTTTTTCCCCTTTTGCAATCGTTTTATCAACATTCTAGAATTGGAAAGAGGCAATTAATAAATTGAATCTCGGTTAAGATTTAATCATAAATTGTGGAACTGAGCTTAAGTAGTCTTTAGTTTGCACATCCTTTTTGACATATGTGTGTGTACATAAAAAATATCGTATAATGGTAATATATCAAAATGTAAATGTAAAAAATGTAAAATTATAACATTTTATTAAAATAAAATTAAATAAAAATGACAAATAAGTGAAAACATAAAGTAAGCAGAACATAAAAAGTGAGCATAAAATGAATAAGAAAACGATAATATAAAATAAATATTATAAAATAAATATTACATGTATTTATGTGTATGTATACATATAAATGTGTGTATATACATATATACATATAAGTGGATAAATAATTATATGTTACATTAATTACATATATTAATTATATTTTAATTATGTAATTAAGTAATTTTACTTTTTCAATGTTTGGCCTCAGTAAATGTCACTTATGATTGTAGCACAGTTCTTCACACTGGAATTAATTTGCCATCATTGTAGTCAATAAAGAAATATATATTTGAGATAAGTAACTAATATTCACATAAAAGAAAATATAAAGTATCTATGTGCTGTCTGTAATTGTAGATGTGTTGAACCATTTCTTTCTTTTCATTAATTTTTTTCCAGCTATCTACTGTGTTCACAGAATGTTAATATCTGCAGAACAATTCCCTGTCGAATAAGGTTGCCAAGTTCTGAGACTACTGTGTCTTCGAGTGTATTCTGGTTGTATGTAGAAGATGAAATTATTAACATTAAATATCACAAATAACAGTGGGACGACAGATTGATGAAAGTAAGTTCGTAAAATCGATACTTACCATTACGGCTCGATCTTATTTCAAATAAATTTATTTAAAATATATATTTTAAATAAAGAAGAAATTAAAAAATTATTTAGTATTTATTATTTTAAATAACTTCTTCTGACCTATTTAATATTTTTTAATATTTTTATTTAATATTTTAAATAATTAAACTAATTTAAATACTAAATGAATTTTTAATAAATGATTAAAAATTAATCCTCAAATTAATAATCAAGAATATAATCAATGTAAAGGCATGATATATACAATAATATAAAGGCAATTGAAGTCAATACATTGCTGATAATCTTTTAATATTACATCAATTCTTTCATATAAACTTAGATTTTCTTCTAATATTTGATCAGTTTACTTCATACAAACTTAAGACAATTTGATTCCATTTTTTATAGGCATGATATATACATGAGTTATCCACTTCAAAAGTGAATTGTAATCGTGGAATTAAATTTGTCAACAATTGAATTAATTTCTGAATTAGGTATGTATTAAGAATAATGTCATCCACGTATCTATAGTAAAAACAAATTGAAATTTTATTTTCTCAAATACCTAACTTTCCAATTCATACATCACTAAATTAGTTACTACAAGAGATCGGTGAACTCATTGGTGTTCTATAGTTCTATTTATAATATTTATTGTCAAAAGTAAAAAAGGATGAATCCAGAATTATAATCGCTTTTAAAAATTCTTATTAGTTCTGTGTAATTCTTTGTATCATAAAACTATTTGGGTTAAAAACTTTTAATTCATGTACCATGTATCTCTATAATAATTGAAGATTGGCTCTAAATATTTACAGTTGTAATAAAAAAATAATTTTGGAAGTAATGTTAAAGCCTTCCTCTATTAATGGTTTGAACAACAATGGTTGAACAAAGCCAAAGATGTCAATAATTTTATAATAGCACATTGTAAAATAAGCCCATCCTAATTCCTTTATCGCCTTTCAATATTTTATGTTTTTCTGCATTATATAGTAACGCCTATAATACGAAAGCATATAAAGAAAATTGATGTGTATTTCATGTTGATTACGTTGTTATCTCTTATTATCTGGCTGTAATGAAAAAAGCAACTAATGATTTTAGTGCCAGGGAAAACTGTCTGTAGCGCATTTCGTTTTGCTTTCTTAAAATTTAATATTATTATGCCAGGTTGGATTTGAATAATATTGCTGATTTTTTTTAAATGTCTATATAAATTTCGCTGATGCGTGCATTATTGTATAAACAATAACCTTGCATTATTGTACAAACAATTGGAAATGAAATTTGAGAAAAATTTAATTTACTCATATACTTATATACAGTATCTTTTACAATTACATGAACTAAATATTTCATGTAATACAGTTGTAAATTGTTTTACTTATTCTGTCATTATATCTAATAACAATTGTTCACAATTGGCAATTATTATTATTTAACTGGGGCACCGTCGCAATTATTCTATCTTCAAATATATTTAATTTATTTGTTGCTTTAATAATAGTCTCTGTCAAATTTTTATCTATAAAAATGATAGCTCTGACATCATTATTTTTAATAACACATTTTATAATAAATGAATTTATTGTGATAAATAATTATATTTATCTATTTTATTAATTTCTTCCAATTTTGATTTTGTAAGCTAATCCTTAATTCGTTTAAAAGTCCGTTCAAAACATTTTTCCTTCTTAAATCATTCTATCGATTTCTCTACATTTGTAATGTTTGTGTGATCCAATAAATTATCATATCTAGTGTTAATGCAAGTGTTAATGCAAAAATTATCAATTACAAATAGTAAGTAATCATCTTTATTACTTATAGCATTTATTATTTTCTATTTTATTGCTTTGTGTGTGCTTACTTTGAAATATTATTATAATAATACTTTAAAATCATTCTATTTTGTAATACTTTTGTTGATTCATATGAATGTGACTCTTCAATTCCTTTTTTAATTTCCGACAATTTTAAAACAGATTTATTGTGATTTTTACGTGTCTCAATTAAAATGTTACCATTTTCTATTTACAGTCGCTCTACATTTCACATTTTTGTTTTTTCGGAAACTACATTCGTAATATCTGCGAGAAAAATATTCATAATTAAGTACATCTTTAAACGTCATTGTTACCTAGAAAGCTGTCTTTTTCTTCAATTTCTCTACATTATCATATAACTCATTAATCTTATTTTAAAATATTTTCTTACTTCGTATCTCCATGCGATTTATTTAACAAACAGTATAATTAATAATTAATAATAAAATTACACACACACACACACACACACACACACACACACACACACA
>NW_012130074.1:3565202-3570017 GCF_000143395.1 Atta cephalotes
TCTCTCTCTCCTCTCTCTCTCTCTCTCTCTCTCTCTCTCTCTCTATGCCTATAAATAATCCATTAGAGTGCGTTTTGAGTTGCGCATGATGCATCACATTTGTCTTTGTTTTTCTTCACCAAATAATAAAGAAGGATAAAGCAATACATCATGCGTAAAACAGAAAATACAGATTCTTGCATAACGCATAACACATAAAGTATAACAAATTCAAGCAATCATAGTTCTTTATTTCATGGAAAGGAAGGAAACGAAGGACTTTGATTTGTTCAATTTCTTATGCATTACGTGTTATGCATTATGCAAAAGTTTTAATTCGGAACACCTAACATCATGGAGCATAAGGGGCTGCGCACAATGAAAGAAATAGGGAACAGAGAATAAGAATTTCAACCTATCAGAAACTGTGTATTCCACAATACATGATTTCATGAAATTCTTATTTTCTGTTCCCTATTCTTTTCATTGTACGCAGCCTCTTATGTACACCACAAAAAATACATATCTTTATGAATGTACAGATGGACATCTCTTCCTTAATTTCCGTAAGACGTAGGCGAATACCTCGTTATACGGTCGATATCGAAGTGATGAGATGAAAGGTGGGGAAACGTTCTTTCCTTTAACCTAGCAAGGTGTTGCCAGATTTCAATGTGCACATAATGGAGGAAGAGTGGGGATTCAAGAGAATCCTGGTGTCTATCCTTTCTTTCCTTTATTATTTTCACTCCGTCCTGTTCTATTGAGATGGAGAGGTGGAAGCGTTTCGACTCGCGAGCAGTGTTGGACAGGTCTGCCCTAATAAAATAAAAGTTTGATTAATGTATAGTTATGATTCTATTTAAAAGCAAAAGGAAAATTTGTTGTACACATATTATTGCATTAGTATAAAATTTAGCATACACATAGAATTAATTTCATCGCAATTATCGATCATAGATATAAATTTCACTATCAAAAGGCGACGCAAAATTTACATCGCATGATAGTTCCTGTTCGATGAAATCGATGCTAATTTAAAAGTCTAATGATAGTTGTGATTTATCGCATGGATTAGGCCGAACGACATACCATTTTTTCATTTTTTACGTTCAACGATATTCTTCGATGAAATATCAGGTGAAAAATAATAATGGGAAATCCGATAATGTAAATAATAATAATATACACTCAGTTAATTATTATATTCCAACGACGCCGAATTTGTATATACATTATTAATTTTGAACCGGCGCATCAATATTGACCGCTCTCGGTGTGCGATTACATTTATTCAATACCTTTGTCATTTAGAACGTTGTTGTATGCACATCATTTATCGCAAAATATTTCCAACACAGGCTTAATTACTGTGATGTCATGAAATAGGGCTTGGCGTGTATGCACTTTTTGGTTACCCATTTCTTTATACGCCACCCACACGCAATGTGAATCCTACATTAGCGTTCGATCATCAATTTCATCAGCATCTTGTCAGTTGGCGACGACAGTTAATTATAAAATCGCCAGCGGTTAAATTGCACAAGCTGTTTACCATCTCTTTCACATACCATAAATGAATATGAATATGCAGCGCTGATTCAGAGATTGCACATAACGATGGGATACGTCGATACAATTATCTACGTTCCTAATATCTCGATGGCCGCGGTGGCTGGCGATGGCTGAAACTGCCTGCGGGTGAGCCTGCGAGCAGACACCCCAACTGCACGGACTGCACCCATCGCTGCTACGCCCGCGCCGCGAGCGCGGTTATTACAATCTCATTTTCTCATTATACTGTAAAGCGTAAATTTGCTTTAATCTACACTGAATTCATGTTGTTGTTATCTGAGATCGCACCAATGAAACATCCATCATCACTTAATAAAACTCGGATCTGCAGCTGTGAAAATTAATCGAGTGCAAATATCATAACATTTTCATAACATTTGCACAATTGTAGGTGTGCGATGAGCACTCTTCAAAACACGTACATTGAATTAAAAATGTATGTTAAGTACAAATATTGAAACGCGAATTAAATCAGGTAATTCTGAAAACGTTATACCGCATTATTTGCTGGAAATGTAAACTACTTATTAAACATTTTATTTTACATTTTATTTTGAATATCTTGGTTTTACATTCAAATTAATTCAATACATAACAGTTTCAACATTATATGTATTGAGTACACACACATTGTGCTGTCAACAAAATAAAAAGATATTGCGTGAAAAAATATCGCCAGTTCGAAAGCAGCGAGCATATCAAAGAATAAAGATTTTTATTTTCTTGTAAATTCTCAGTTGCAAGATATGCAAGATATTTATGTATACCTGCCGTAGAACTGGAAGAACGTCATGCATGTGAGAGAAAAAATGAGAAAAAATTTCTCACAGCCTGCCATGGCGGATAATTTTGTAGATTGATGGAGAATTTCACGGAGCAACTGACACCCGAGATACGAGTTCCTATACACTCAAACATCGCTCTATGTAACGTCTCTCTTATATAGGATTGACAAGCATTAATTTTAAGGGCAAAATAAAACGCCAATTAAGAATTTAATATCTCTCTAACACGGAAGATGCTGATCCTTGATGACGATGCCTGTATTAACGTGTCTCTCGTGAAATCAATCCAAGCAGAATAAGTTTTAATATTAAAATGATATTAAAATCACTCCACAATATTATTTATAATTCATTTTAATATCATTTTAATATTTTGACGTTATCGTGACTTGTTCTGCTTGGAAATAAATCGTTGAGTTCGAGTTCAATTATCCGCATGTAGAGATGTGCGGAGACCACAAACTTTTGATTTTAAATTAAAAAAGAAATTTTAAAAAATCACTAGGTAAATTTACTTATTTGTCAATAAAATTATTAATATTTTAATAAATTTATGTATACACAAATGGGAATGGGAAAGAGATTAAGAAAATAAAAAATTATACATTTTATACAATATATACATGTGTCATTTTATTCATATAAGTCTAGCAACTATAACAAAGATAATGTAAAACATAAAATTTCTTTTAGTTTTATTTATGAGCATTGATTGCGATGTCGTAAACTGTCCCCGAATTGATGTTCTTGTAATTTATGTGATTGAATTTTAGAAATACGATCTTTTTTATCAAATCAATTGAAAACTGAAAATTTCAATGCAAATACCAAATATTAAAAGGGGTATTGGTACGATACTTCAAAAAATCGATTATTTACATTGGAACATTCTTACTGTTAAATGTGTCAACGCGATCCGTCATTTGATATCATGCGGCCCGCGTGAGAGTATCCATAACGATCGCATTGAGAATAGGAATGTTCCAATTTAATTAACACTTTGATAGATTGTCGTATCAACATTCCTTTTGATATTTGCACTGAAACTTTTAATTTCCGTATTTTATTACGTATTTTGAATCAAAGTTTAGTTTCCGATGTTGCGTATTTTGATTCACGAATATGAAATATCGATAGCCTATGTGTATGCTTCTTCGCACATCCCTAGTTGAGAGACAAAGTAAATCAATTTTACGTTATTGCCATTTTGCTGTTACGTTATTTTTTTACAAGCATTCGTGCAGCACTATTGTGTAATTACTTATCGTGTTATCTGTCAATCACATAGTGATTGACAGATAACACGATAAGTAATTATTCTGTGCTTTATCCTCAATTTTATTCATTTACATAAATATGCTTGTTAAGCATTATAACAACAACAGGATTAACGTTGGCGCTTTTTGTATACTAAGTTTTCTATTATAATTTGTAATATTGCTACACTAAATTGAGATTAAATTATTATTAAAAGACGTAAAGGAAGAAATCTTAAAATCGAAAATGAAACCTTTAGAACTAAAAGAAATAAAAATCGATCGAGCAAAGGAAGCCATTTGCTATCACTCATTTGTTATAACGACACAATACAAAAGGCAATGTTTTTCATAAATATAAGTTCGAATATCGTTGCATCGGCCGGATCTGTATTCTGTAATTCGTTATGCAGTGATCATTATGAGCACATAATGATTGCCTAACAAGTTACAGAATTCTGTATCACTTTATACCGGCGCCGCGCTTCGTTTTCCTATTCTACATGCACAAATGCACTCATACACGCTGGATTACGCGGAGATCGATAGTAAGATACGCTCTCGGAAAGGATAAAATGATTTTTATCAAAAGAACTCATAATATTTTTTCAATGTAAAAATGTTTATCACTATAAGAATATAGTGATACTATTTTTCTATAGTGTTATGTTCACAAAGAAATTTTTTCCGTTCGAGTATATATTGAAAAGATAGTCGTTGAGCGTAGTTTAACAACAACATGAACAGTATGAATCGATCATATTTAGATCGGATTAAATCGATTTATATTTGAATCCATTGTTGAAGTGGGCACGCATTTCCCAAATATTCCTGTTAAATAAATTACAAGTTTTAAAAAGGTATTGTATCTTTCCTACGAGTGCGATCTGATATTATAAATTGCGTGAGTGTGCGTGTAGCGAAGGGAGAGCGTAAAAGCAGGGTGATGGCGGGCAAGCGTCCCGTTCGAGAGGGTGTGTCAAATGCACTACAATATTCTTCTTAATCCGCGAACTGCATATTAGCAAATAAGCAATATTGGGTTGAAACAGATTTTCGTTTAACAATGGTTTTGCGAAAAATTTTACAATTCCATATGCGCTGAATATTTGAGATTTTTGAAACGTAGCATAAATTGAAGTTTGAATGTGTACAACACACACACACACATACACACACACACACACACACACACACACACACACACACACACACACACA
>NW_012130074.1:3570037-3571515 GCF_000143395.1 Atta cephalotes
CTCTCTCTCTCTCTCTCTCTCTCTCTCTCTCTCTCTCTCTCTCTCTCTCTCTGCTTCTCGCATCTCTTACACATACTCTTATTACAATTTTTCCAAAGTTTTTTGTTTACGGTTTGCACAAAACCGTTTTTATAAGCATCGAAAAAATATTTTTAGTATTATTGGAACATTGGAGAAAAGCGAACGTTTAACTGTTATATTGGTTAATGTTTTATTGATTAATCGGAAAAGATCTGTTATTATATAGTAAGAGCAAGCAAATAAAGCGATAAAAAAATCAACGTGGTAAATGCTCTGTTTCTCGAAGTTCTCTAAAGAACAAATTTCTCGTCAAAAAACTTTCATGAGATGTTGATCCAGCGATCAACGATCCGAAACGCTTGCGATCAATTCAGATCGCTTGATCAAAAGGTTCCGGAGTGAGTCAATCAGAATCGATAACCGACAACAGCTCATGCAAAACGAAGATTTTGCGTATTACATCCTGTATGGAAAACTGGCAATCCTCCAGCAATTCGTGTTCCTGTGTCAAGAAGCTCGATCAGGAAATCCAATTAGAATCGATAAAACACGAATTGTCATCGAACATCAAGAACATATCGCTTCAAACCAATCTGATTCCATAATAACAAAGGTCTTGTACGTCCTGCATATATATATATATATATATTGCTCTCCCAACGCGTAATGACAATATATTCTCTACGTTGGTACAATTATAAAAAACTCATGGTTCTAAATAAATAGAGTCAATGCTACTCTAATATAAGTATCTTTGTCTCTGACAACTTTCATATAACCAAACTGCCAAACATTATATGTAACAACAGATTAATTTTTTTAACATTATACAAAAAGAATAAAAAATAAAGAGAAATATCATTATATTTTATTGTTGCAGAAAGCATTCGATGAGCTTCAGCCGCACTTTTCTTTCAATTAAAGCAGAAAATCAAAACCTCCCGCAAATGCTGCTTGGTTAACTCAAAATTCGACATTTCAAACACAAAAAAAAGATTTTTGTATGAAACTCAAAGCGATATAAACCGAATATTATTAGCAGATGTTTAATCTCTCTGAAACCGTCAAAATCAGCTGTCACTATGAACCATTCACAACAGCTGGAGCTATCTTTAGGGAAACGGACCGAACTAATTTGTACAATAATAATACCGAACGTTTCGACTTAATTCAATCCATCTTCACTCGATTTGTGACTATTTGAATTAAGGAGATTATATGAGATTACTAAGATGTTTGAAATTATTCATCAAGAGGATTTAGTATAGACTGCTTTAGTATAGACTGCCGAAACGTGGGATATTTGTTACATATTGAACATATTGTAGTAGAAATATATGTTGATATAATTGTTCCAATTATTGCGAATTTAGATTATCTAATTGCCCGTTTTGTTTTCATTTATTGTTTATAATTTTTATCTCAAGAGTCCTCGTTCCCCTCTCTCTCTCTCTCTC
>NW_012130074.1:3576979-3579790 GCF_000143395.1 Atta cephalotes
ACACACACACACACACACACACACACACACACACACACACACACACACACACACACACACACACATAAAATTAGGGATTTGTTGATAGCATACTTTATATTATTGTACAGTTTCTAGAGAAATCAATCATCATTAGTATTATTCGTTTTGTCTCTCAGGAGCTCGGGTCACTCCGAATGAACTCATCGTATTTGAAATATAAGATTCACATTACGTACGACATCCGTCATACGATATCTGACATTCATTGTAACAATGAATACATAGTGTGAGTACATAGTGTAAATTCTACATTTCAAGTATGCTGTGTTTATTAATTCGGAGTAAAACAGCTCCCGAAACAGCTCCTGAGGGACAAAATAATGCTTCTATATAATGATGAGACAATGATCAGTTGTTCTAGACACTTCATTACTAAAATGCATAAATGCATGTTTTCTTTTTCACAACAATCGGACTATAATAATAATAATAATAATAATATAATAATTTAAATAATATAATAATATAATAATTACATATTATATAATTTTTACAATAATCCGTTTAATCTGGTATAATCTTCTTGATCCAGCATGAATGCCGTTCGATGGAAATGATTATGCATATTTTATTATCAAATGGGTGTACTTTTTATATGAATGCGACTTCCGAAGGCGTATCCGAGGATTATTCGCTTTATGTATGAACGTAGGGGAATTCACGGAACGACTTAGGCCTTCGTAGCAGTCAATTTGCGAAATTAATCTGAAAATACTCGTAAACTTATAAATAAATTGAAAAAAATGGAAAATAAAAAGCGAAATTATGTTGATATGATATGTTAAATTGCAAAAATTATTATATTCGCTTTGTGCATGAAGGAGGACGTGGAGGAGATTCGCGGAACGATTTAAGCACTCGCAGAGCAATCAATTTGCGAAATTAATCTAAAACGATGAAAATATAATCTTTAATAAATTGAAAAAAATGGAAAATAAACAATTAAAAAAAAACAAAATTATATCATTGTGTAGTAAATTGCAAAAATATTCTATTGATAAATTATTTACTGTTTTCCAATATCTAATGTACTCTATTCGCATAAAGTACAAAACGTGAAATAGGATTGAGAGCTAGAAAAAAATTGAGATAAATATAATTTACTAGTAAATAAAGGTAGAAATAAGAAAAATATCGACAATTATTCAGTTTAATACAAAAAAATTATTAAAGAGTATACCAATCAATGCGTTATTTCATGAAACAAACAAATCTGCCAGAAAAAAGTGTCGCTCGACTTTATTAAAAAAATTATTAAGTATTTACAGTAAAATGGGAAAAATCTGTCAAGCTGACTATGAGATAGTATAGTGAGATAGTACCGCACAGCGAGATAAGTTTATATTGAAGATATTAATCCTTAAAGTTGACAACTTTTTGTTCAGATTCGAAAATTCGTCATATCAATAAATAATTTATGATTCATACTTTATGATTTATACTTATAATATGTTATTCTAGTTTAATTAATTAAAGACACAAATTTTCTTATATAATTGAAATTATAGCAGAGAATATTTTAGGATTCAAAATTTATATTTTAATTTTTCATTCTTATGTGGCCTCAGTGTGCAGTTTGTTATACCTAATCAATAATCTCAATCCCTCGCGATCTCATGTAAAGGAACCATGATAATCGCTTGATTTAGCTCCGAGATATTATCGTATCTCCTGATCATATCAATACAAATTTCATAATCTCAGTAGTAGTAAACTTCTACGATTAATATCTTGCTTTATGGAGTAAAGCGACACTTTTTTCTATCAGATTCGTTTGTTTTATTAAAAAACATGTCCATTGGTAGACGAAGAAGCCGATACCGACATATCATTTTGTTTTTAGACAATATTCCTTAAATAAAAGGTAAAAATAAAATTTCAAATACATAAATACAAATTAAAAAGTGTCTTCTATCAGATAATATAAGTAGTGTTTATAATATTGTTTGTAACTTTGCAATAATTAATTTTTCTGTAGGATAAGCAAAAATGAGTGTCTGACAAAATGGGCTCTAAAACTGACACAGTAGACAGTAATGATATATAGAGTATTCCAGAACCGCCAAATATTTTGTGAGCAGATAGAGCGCACTAAACTGAGTTCGAAAAGTCCTCTACCATTTTACAATTTTTTTTAATAATAGTTAACAAGATATTAATTACTAAAAATCATTGAATATTGGTTTTCAATAATTTTTTAATCAATAATAGTTAAAAAATCTGCTGAGAGCCAACGCCAGTTGTAGTTGCAAATTATAATTTATTTTCCAATGCATACATATAAAATAAACTAAATAACATAGACGTTTCGACCTGAGTTTTGGATCCTCCTTAGTATTAACGTTGAGTAACGAATAAAATACTATTATATACTAGACGTTGTTCTGTGAATCGTTTGAAATGCGTTTCCGTCGTCAAGATATCGCTTACATATCGAGAATATACCTGACTGTTGTACATGTAATATCGGTATTCACAATCTGAAACCGTCATTAAACTAGGAAGTTTAACTTCTGTGCACAATTCTCGATATAAGCGATACCTTGACTTACGCTCAAAGCTCGACGAAATAAAAGTCGTGATATAGCCTCGCGACGCTTCATTTTTTGGCAAAAAAACGGCAGATTTTTGCAATATTTGTGCGACAACGTGGAATTTTCCGACGGGCATTTATTCGAACTGAGAGAAATGATTTTATTAGGAACAAATCAAGGAAAAATAAATGTGATATTTGTTTAAAAAACGATCGATTTGTTACGATTGCAAATT
>NW_012130074.1:3582026-3603615 GCF_000143395.1 Atta cephalotes
ATATATATATATATATATATATATATATATATATATATATATACATAAAAGTCGTAGACAGTTGCAAGGTCTCAAATCGTAAGAAATTGACCATGAATTCTAATTAAACATTTTTCAGTGCTTGGTCAGTTTCCTATGACTTAAGACTCTATGATCATCTACGATTTCAGTGTAAATGAGCCTAAAGTCTACCTAAAAGAAAGTTAGACTTTATATAGTTTGCTTCTGTTACTAATAATTAGTTGGTATTGCAGATTAGCAGCAATCACAACAACAAAATTTGTTGTCACATATTTATCACCGATTAAAGATGGTGGCTTGTTAAATTAATGAAATTCTTTCTCTTAGTGAACGTACATAATCGTGAAATTACGAACGTACTGGTGACAAGTTTTTGCTAATCTTTTATCAAGAAGGACTGAATGATGGATGATGCGATTCGCATTCAACACTGTTATTTCATTCTTTTTATTTTTTTCGATCATTTTTTTCGATCATTTTTTTCGAAAATTCCATACTATCAACTTTACAGAAAAATAGTAAGGGATAAAAATTGTTTATTTTTTTTTCATAAAATTCTGAGAATTTTTTTTAGAATATGTTAGTATCTCATGTTTCTCATGTTGGTAAAAATAGTTGTCAAAAAATTGTAGTATTAAAAAGTAAATAAAAAATTCTGAAAAAATTCTCAGAACTATATAAAAAAAAAATCAACAATTTTTTGTTTTTGCTGTTTTTCTATAAAATTGATAGTATTTCAGTAAAAAGTTATTAAAAATGAATATTGAGCAATTTTTAGTTATTAATAATCTTGTTAACACATTATTGTAAAAATTGTAAAATGGCAGAGGATTTTTCGACTCAATCTACCTACACGTGAAATATTTGGCGATCATTCTGAGATACTTTATATATGTATACATATTTCAATTCTTTTTCTTTTATAGAAATTATATGTATAAGATACTTATTTTAGCGCCTAATAAATATGATTGAAGTTTGAAGCGTTCGTGATGAAGCGGAAATTAAAAGTAAACTGAAATTAATCCTTTTGTGACGGGAGCGTTGATCGTCACTATATACATTGCCACTATATACGAATGCGCTCGCAGCGATACGCTGTATTATTCGAGAATACAACAAGCTATTTCCGATAAATAATTTTTACGTCTATTTTAACTTCAATTCGCTTTCCTACAAAAACTACATATCGAACGGAATTTTGTTGAAGGAAAATGTTATTTTCTATGCTAAAACGAACAACTTTTTTCTGTAGTAAAATTACATTCGATAAATAATGTTTGCATTTACTCATATAATTTCAACATGTTCTTCTGTAAAAACTACTTGTCAAATGCAGTTTGCAAAAGAAAAAAGTTGTTTGTTTTAGCATAAAGTATTGTGTTCTATACTCCGAATGCGGAAATTTTTTATTATCCTGCATAGCGCATGGATAAATTAAACAAAAACAATTAAACAAAAGGCATTTTTAAACCTTAAATATCAATAATTGCTAGGCACAATCAGTGTTGACACTAACAAATTAAAAATAATAGCGAGTGTCATCTATGCAAAATTTTGATGAGTGACTATAGTTACTCTTATATAAGAAGAGTATATAAGGAGCATCGCGCGGTAAGTGACTATATTATAAGATCTGTTTTTTATTGCTGTACTCTGAACTGCAATAAGTTGAAGTGAAATAAAAGTATATTTGTTTCACTTCAACTTATTGCACTGTGTGTACCGGTTCAAAAAATGCAGCAATAAAAAGTAGACCTACAGTCATTCTCAGTAGCGAGCGCCCGGCGTGGAGTGATTAGTCACTCTTAAGCGCGAAGCACAGACTCTTGCATAATACGTAATGCATAAGAAAATGTACCAATCAAAGTTCTTCATTTTCTTTCTTTCCATGAAATAAAGAACTCTGATTGGTTGAATTTCTTATGTCTTATGTGTTATGCGCAGAGCTCGGTTTTATTTCAAATAAATTTATTTAAAATATATATTTTAAATAAAAAAGAAATTAAAAAGTTGTTTAGTACTTATTATTTTTTAAATAACTTCTTCTGACCTATTTCTAAGTATTAATTATAGGCTATAGCTATGAAAAACTAAAATGTTATACTTATAAATTAAATATAATATTTAAAGTATTTATTTAAAATACATATTTCTTATTTTATATTTTAAGTAAGTTTTCAAAATTTATTTTTTAAAATAAGAAATATCTTTCGAAAACTTATTTAAAATAAAAGAGAAGTTATTTTTATATTTTAAATAAAAGTTATTCTATATTTTAAATAAATAAATGTACTTTTAAATAAATGTACTTTTGGGCTCTATTTCTTATTTAATTTTAAATAAGTTTTTGTAACCTATTTCATATTTTTATTTCAAATAAGTCATATTATTTATTTTATTGACTCCTACGATTTTATATTTTAAATAAGTTTCTAAAACTTATTTTATATTTTTTATTTTAAATAAGTCATATTAGTTATTTTATCGAGCCTTGATTATGCGTTGTGCAAGAGTCTCTGCTTCCCGCTTTAGTATTAAGTTTGATGGACACTAATGCTTTAGTACAGATGCGTTTACATCCAACGTACTGAAGGAAAAAGTAATACGAATTTAATTCATTCAATTGCCTTTGTAGTGATGGGGTATTTGGAATATCAATTTGCTTGAGTTCATTCCTGTTTTGCAAGTAGAGTTCAAACTTTAATTTCGTCTGTTGGACCTAAAAAAGTCTTTTTTTCTCTATACTTTCAACTAATGATTGGAAAATATCAACATGTTTGTGTCTTTTCCCGTCCATTAATAAAGTAATCTGCTTTTTTGTTCATAATTCTTAAAATATTCATATTTCTTTTTCTCGCCAATTGAATCCTTTTTACAAGACATTTTAATATGTATGTGTAATATAATACTATTTGAGAGAGACTAAAGATTAATCATAATTTTGAAGTTATATATGCTAGATGCTTTCCAAAATGTTTTATGCTTTTATATCATTATTTGTATCATTTGATAAAATCAGTTTATTGGATTATCCGGAAAATTCGTGCCGCAAAAGATTTAAATTTAATAAATGTATACTAAAATTTAAACCTTCTGCGTTTCAATTTTCCTTCAAAATCGGCATGAACATCCAATAGATACTCCTGTTTGATACGCTCGTACCAAAATGATCCAACAGCATTTATATCGGTCATATTAAATATTTAATACTGATTTGATACAGTTATAGTATCTGATATGCGTATTAAATACACGATGTAAGCATATGTGATCAATTTTTATTGACATGATCTAATTCCTATTTTATAATCATAAATAATTAAGAAATTGACAAAGGAACTTTGAAAGTTCTTAAGAATATTATGTTTTGATACATCATTATTGTCCTCGTTTCACGAAGGTGAACGGTTCACAATCATGTTAGCATTGCGCGCTACGTAATCGGATAAATACATAAATCGACATTATTTTACCAACCTTAATGTTTAAAGAGCTAAAACTTTCAAAAAAAGTTCACACTATAATACTAGAATACACTTAATACTATAAATAAATAAAATTGTAGATTAAGTTGACAATTCCATAAATTATTTTTTTCATTTATAATTTGAAAACAAAAAATGTTACAAATTTAGTATAAACACAAAAAAGATGCGCTATGAAATTCTCTACAAGAAACAATCATCAAAATCGAAATTAGTGTGATGTCCAAAATTAATTCTGTGGACAACACTTATCTCGCAAAATCCACGTATCCTCTTAAATTTAGCTCCTCAATTGACGATCTCTCGTATGTCGTGTAACTGAAAATTTCCTACGTTTGTTCTTGCGTTCTATGTCAAAATCTACAAGTGTAGAGAACAATATCACAGAATAAAACGGGATAACGGGACGTTGGAAATGTCGATCACGCACGAGAGGACACACTTGCGTTTCAATTGTTCAGAGCACTTCCAAGTACAAGATCTCAATTGTTGTCAATTATAACCGTATCAGACTACGGATCGACGATCACAATTAAAAATTCTTCAATCAATCACGATGTAATGAATCTATCGTAATTGACTGAAATTGAACAGAACTGATCAACCATAATTCTCAATCCGTAGACTAATACTTCTCTTAAACGTTACTCTCGCATTCGTAAAATTTGATACAGAATAGTAGGGACAAACATAGAAAATTTTCAATCACATCTACGGAGAATGCGCCTAAGTTGAAATTTTTGATCGCATATACGAGAAATCCCGCATGGTTATCTACAATGCGGAATACTTATAGATACAAGATCTCAACAAGCTATTTTTTTTCTATTGCCAATGATATTAACAGAGCTTATTTCAAATAAAATATTCATGGAGAAGAGAGAACTTTCTTTTTATTCATGTAAAAGAGAAAAAAGAAAAAGAAAACACCAACGGGCGTCTTTCATCACTTTCCGCGACGTCCGTCGGCATCCCATCGTCTTGAAAAGATAAAAAAAAGAAGAGATAAAAATTAAGATAGAAGTAAAACGCGCGATATAAAGATGTATGTAATACACACACACACACACACACACACACACACACACACACACACACACACACAATATATGTATATACTTGAAAAATATATAATTATATACGTATACGCGGTTCGGTTTTCATTCCTAACGCAGCATCCCTATACGCAAGAAACATCCCCTTGCGTCGCGCCTCTTTTATCCTTCTATGTAATCGAAAACTCCATCCTGCCTTCCTATGTTCCTCTCTCGCTCTTATTTAAAATATATATTTTGAATAAAAAAAGAAGCGACACAAAGGGGTGCATTCGATTTGTCTCTATGCGGATCTGTGAGACAAGAGTCTGATTGTCCTTCTAAATATCTTTTCTGTCCAATAGGATTATAAATTTAAAACTTCCAAGAGTTTGGACGTAACAATTTTAAATAAGTTCTTGGAACCTATTTTATATTTTTTATTTTTATATAAGTTATTTCATATCAGTTATTTTACCGATTCCTACGATTTTATATAAGCTTCTGGAACTTATTTTATATTTTTTATTTTAAGTCGTATTAGTTATTTTATCGAGCCCTGGATATTAGACATTACTCTTGCATTTGTAGAATTTGGTAGAGATAAATGTAGGAAATTATCGATTGTGTGTACTTGTCCATGTTTTCAATTATTTGGAGCATTTCCGGGTATAGGATTTGAACTTTTTTCTCTATCATCAATTTTAAACATTGCTCTCACACTTGTAGATTTAGAAACGCAGAGATAAAAAAATTTTCAGTCTCGTATATACATATGAAAAATCGTCAATTATTTGCCTATTTAGTTTTGGACTTACATTTAGTTTTCACTCTATAAGTATTCTAATAACGGTGAAAAAAAAATACAACATTCAATAAAAAAGCAAATTGAAGGTAAAGATTCACTCTTTCTGCTGTAAACCGTATTTGTGTGTGATTTTTATTTCATACCATGGAACACTCTTGTAAATTTTGTATAAAATTATTAGATTTGACGGATATCTATTTGAATCCATATAAATTCCAAAAAAAAATTAGTCAGATCGAAATATCACAAAATATCAATTACTGATTTAAAAAATAAAGATTTCAAGCTTTTAAATGCTTTTTTGATTTTTCGTCTGCCATGATTTTTCACCGAGTATTATAGTGATTTGAATATAATATAATTTCGTATTCAAAAATGTCCCATTTTTTATTGAATAGTGTATAATTTTTTCTTTACCTAGAATTAATAAAAAAAATTTGCCTTTCAAATAGTTGCACTTATTCGAGATCTTCTCAATTTCACCTGCAATTTTCGTGGCTAATCATTTTGATTTTATAACTTTGCATATGTCCCTTGATAGTAGTTTTATCTCTCGGTCGTCAAATTCAAAAATAAAAATGCACCTACTTGAATTAAATCTTTATTCAGCAATATAAGATCTGTTTTTTATTGCATTTTTTGAACTGGTACACACAGTGCAATAATATGAAGTAAAACAAACGTATATTTATTTCACTTCAACTTATTGCATCGGTTCACAGAGCAGCAATAAAAAACAGATCAATAGTAAACTACTTCATAAATTTACAGTATTGATCCAGACATTTGTTCGTCCGTTTATCCGTCCAAATGTTCGTCTGCATTTAATTTTGTCAAATTCTGTTTTCGGAATAGATATTCGAGGACATTATACAGCTCTATTAAAACACAATGAATCAAATCACTTGTGTAAAACAGATCAATAATACACTATATCAAGGCTTTTCAAACAGTGATTGTATTTTAAACTATATTTGCAAAACAAATATACTTATAAAATAGTGTGCACATATTTTATTTTTAATTGTAAAAGAATCGATTTTTTTTACAATAGATATAATGTGAAACATCCAAATTCGCTGGAAATTTATCTCAAAAAAGAATATTGATGTTTATTTAAAAAAAAGATCACTTTAATAACATTTCAATATTATTTTAATACTCATAAAGAAATAAAGTTTCCTTCTGCCGGTCGATTATATACTTTTATATGAAAGTCACTTTTCACATTTCATTTTTCAATTTTTACTTTTTATTTTTCATTTATCGATGGAGGATTTCATTCATACGACTGCCTTTGATCGCCCTTCGCTGAAATTTGCTTTTGCGCCCCGTCACAAGGATTGCTTCACTAAATGATTGCCGTCATTAAGTCTCTAAAACAATCCCCTGCTATGACAACAAATTAACAACTAAAAAAAAAGAAATTTCTTGCCAATTTGCATAACATATGAATACGAATACAAAAAATGTCATATTTTCTTTTGTAATAATATATTTGACACTTAATGCAACATACTATTATATTTTCTAGCTTTAGTTTTTGAAAATATTTTGATTACGTCTTCAATTGTCGAGTAATTAAGACTGATTACGTAATCAACTATTTACCAATTTTTTATCAATTGATATCATAGTTAAATTACATGACATGATCGCGTCTGTATCATCGTATTTCTCACATAATTTTTTATTATTTTTAATTTTGAAAAAGATATCTTTATATATAATTGCCACAAACATAGGCACAGTTAACAAGATCTGCAATACTATTACTAAATTTGAAAATTTCTAGAAAACTACTTTTAGCTAATTCATTTAAAATATCAAGTAAGGTAATTTAAAATATCAAGTAAGAGAATCTTTATATTTATAAGAATAACGCTGCCTATTAAAATTTTGTGTCCCTCCAAATTTTGCGCCCTACGCTGGAGTGTACCTACTCAGTGCCTCGTAACGCTTCCACTCATTGTGCACGCACGCACGCACGCACGCACGCACGCACGCACGCACGCACGCACGCACGCACGCACGCACGCACATATATACATTTTTCTTTCGTCAATGCAATATTAACAATTTTATTCTTCTTTTTCTTCTTATCGATGACAGTTACTTATCACAGCACAAGGCAGATTACACTTCCAATTTCAAAGTATATTTTTTTATTCCTTATTTGCCACGACAGTATACAGCGATTCACGTGAATAATTTTAGGGAATTACATAATCTCACGAAACTTGATCATAGAGTTCATGTGAAACTTTACACTTTTCACGCCTTAAGAAAAAAATCACGTGATCGATCCCCTACTTTTAACTTTCCCCTTCTTTTCGAGGTAAACTTTCAGCGAATTCATATGTTTTATATTTTAATTAAAAAAGCCGTTTTAGTAACATTTTAATATCTGTGAAAAGGTCATAAGATTCCATTTTCAAGACTTGTGGCCTTTTCAAGATAAAGTGAAAAGTGAAAAATGAAATGTAAAAAATGAAATATAAAATGTGAAAAGTTTCACATGTGATCAATCAGTAATTTTTCATTTTTAAATTATATTCAAATGTTATTAAAGTATTTTTTTTCTTTTAAATGAATATCAATATTTTTTTCGAGATAAACTCAGCGAATTCGGATGTTTCACACATTATACTTATTGTAAAAAAAAATCAATTCTTTTACAATATTAAAAATATATAATTTGAAAAATAAAAAAATATTTTAAGAGAATGATTTAAACAGTATATTTTTTTTTATAATATGTAATTAACCTAGTAGTGCATAGTAAAGATCAAGTTTTTATAATTTCTGAAAACCTGGATAACAAATTGTCAAACTCAAATGTAGATACGCAGGAGAAATCTTTTACTCTCTTTTGATTCAAATAGAAAAAGGAATGTGTTCAGTCCTTAAGAAGAAAAAATGTGGAATCAAGATCATGAAAAAGATATTGAAATAAAATATTAATTAAAACATAATTTTGCTTTAATATAATTTAATAGAGAAATAGAACATTTTGTACAATAGAAAGTCTTTTCTTTCTCCCTTGAAATAATTGAACTTATTTTTTCTAGAAGATTTTGTTAACCTGGCTCGGGGATTTATAATTTGTTTGAAATCGTGAAACAGTTCAAAAAATAATATTTGGTTGCAAATTTTTGCAAATAAATCATCATTTGTCAAATGATTATTGCGCTTTCTGGCCAGCGAGTTATCTCATAACTTCAAGGTCTACATCCAGTGTTTTTTAAAGTCTTTTGATCTGTAATTTTTTTCATCACCCATTGCGATGGAAAAATTTTTCATTTCTTGCTGCTTTCGCCTATTTAAAGAGCAGTTGCCTTATTAATACAGAATTCCTTTTTCGAGGAAAAGGTCTTACACCAAGATTACTTTTTAATATTTATAGGCCGGTATTTATAGTCAAATCTTATATTCGTCAAGATCGTCTTAAGTACAATCTTAAAAAAAATCAGAGAGCCATATTAGCATCTTAAGACATTACTTAAGGTATTTCTCCGGCTACAATCGCGTTCAATCTATGAATATGCCTCTCTACGCCTACTCTTTGAAGAGAGAAAGCCTTTTGAGGCGAACGTACGCACTCACGCATAAATATCGTATCTGTGTCACTACTCCGTACTGAAGACAGTTAAAATATAGCAACAGCATATTCTTGTCTCGCCGCTCGGCGAGCGAGAAGGAGAATTCCATCAAATTGCAAATTTAAACTGTTCTAATTCAGAAACAACATCTAGTTCTCGCCATTTTTAAAATAATATTTCTACATTATGTATTTGTTTAAAAAAAAAAATTTGTAGAAGATTTTCTGCTAAATATTAAAACTTCGGCAAGACTTAATATAAAAATTTACATGTTAAAAACTAAAACTTTGAAGATAAATATTTCCATTTCGGTAGAGTCCTTGAAATTTTATATAAATAAAATTATTTTAAACATAATATATAAATTTACAGTGATTAAGGTGCATATTATGGAGTCACTTGGCATGGATTCCGAATTTGGAATTATTCAATTATATCTTTGATTTCTATTGAATTTTCTAGAGAAAACTGAATAACAAAAACTGATGCCAGTAGAACAGACTTAACAGAAATCGATGCTGCCGATCTAATAAAACAATACCAAGATTGACGAATTATGGCGTCCTCGGGAAGAAATCCAAGTTGGCCTCTTCCCCCCCTCCACCCTTATGATTTTATTGATATCGTTGGCTCGTAAGGGAAACTCAGATATCCGATTCGGCTGAGCGACAATTTACAAAAAAGCACAAGATGTATACGTACAAAAACTCACAATCTTCGATCACTGCACCGGCGCACAGTGGGGAACAAAATTACTATTAAAAAATTGCGATCTGCAGCAATAATATTTAAAATTATTATGTCGATATAATAAATTTAAATATTGTTTAAGTAATCAATTAAACATATATTTAAATATTATTTCTGAAGTACTTAAAATGTATTAAAAGTTTTGTGTGATCTGTTTACAAATTACTAAACTTATTGAAATGAACTTAAAGTATTTCTCAAAACTAATAATTATATCGTCTATTTTGATTAATTAATTATTAATTAATTATTAATTAATTATTAATGTATAGAAATACAGGATATGTGTGAGTCAATGCAATCTTTCTGTGCTTATGGGATCCATCATATACAAGATGTTTAGAATTTAAGGGTCTTCGGGAGTGTAGGGGATCAATAAACTAAGAAAGCAAGATTTGTAGATATATGCTCGTTTTTATTTCATTTTAGAGAAAATTGCAAAAAAGTCAAAACGTCAAAGCTGCTTTATTCTCGCACTGTCTATGAAGTATTATCATCGCTAAAATCGTACACAAAAACAATAATAATAATTTTTAGGTGAAAGCTTTTTTGTTTTTTACATTTCTTCTTTCCTCCTGTAAATTTGTCAGTTACTCAGAAGTCATCGAATAAATTATTTCTGTCACAATATGCCGCACACATAATGTAACGTTGAATATGCTGATATTGTTTTTGTGTATGGCTTCTGCGACAAAAGATTAGCATTTTGAACAATATCTACATTAAGCAAGTGAATAAATAATGAGAAAGTACAAAAATGTTTTATATAAAAGTTTCCTATGTTATTTATATATTATTTAAATGTTTCTATAAATAACACGTTGCAAAAATTAATTTTGCAACAAATTATTATAAACAAATTATTAAAAATTGTAAAAAAATTCTTATTACGCCAATCGATTGTACGGAAAAAATTACTAAAGAAACATTCTTAAATTTTTTTATGTTTTTACGTTTATTAAAAAAAAATTATATAAAACTGCGAGTTGACAGTTTCATTAACAAATTTGCCGGAACTCGATTTTGTGAATACATGTTTTTTCTTGTGACCTATCACGCAGCATTTCGGATGATAGTCTTGCGTCGCGAGAGTCTTTATTGAGCGCGCAAAAGGTAATTTTGACGCGTTCTTTCCCTTTTCTTTAACTTTAATTACTTCATTTCTTTTTAAAAGGATGACTAATTAGGAGATATCGACTGACCTTTTTCTATCATATCTTTCTGAACTGAGTAGAACATTCGCGATGAATATCTGCGTCAAATCCGGCATCTCATTCTCTTCTTAAAGATAGTCTCGTCTGGAAGTCGCATATCTCATTTTCCTATAGAGCGCCGTCCATTTTTTTCTGTCCATGTTTAGATCACTAACGATAGCCAAAAAATAAAAATTGTAAATAGGAGCCTAAAACAATTTTTTTGACAATAAAATACATTACAAAAATAAATTTTGCAACTAATTGTTATAAATAAATCATTTTTATATAAACCAAGAACAAATTAAGATACATTTGAATATGTATCTTTGATAATTTTTCCCGTATAATCTATTGGAGTAGTCAATTTTTCAATTTTTAATAATTAGGTCTAAAATATACCTCTTCACTAACGCGATTGTGGTGAGAATTTATACATAAATAATTTTTACATAAACAAGTAATATAATGTATTTTTTTATATATTGTATTATTGTTTTTTTATGATATTGCAAAGGTGATGGTCACGAAAAGTGTGGTCATGAAAAATGTGCGATCATGGAAAAAATAGAAACTCAATTCGATTCCTTATCGTCTTCTCGATGTGCAACAAGAAGACGATAAGGCGAAGTTAGTGAAGAGATGTATCTTTATTAGATTCATGTTTTTTGCATATCTTGATTTAACGCGGATGCTCTTCGCGGATGTTCTCAGTTCAGAAAGATATGATGAGAAGAGAATAATCGATACCTCCTAATTAGTCACCCCTTTTAAAATGAAATGAAGTAATTAAAGTTAAAGGCAAGAGAAGGAACGTCGCGTCGAGAATTATTTCTCGCGCACTCAATGAAGATTCTCGCGTCGCGAGATCATCAGCCGCCGAAATGCTGCGCGATATAGGAAAAAAACGTATGGAATCGATAAAATCGATGTTCCGATGCTTTATTAATGGAACTTAACTGTCACTTGCAGGAAATTTTTTATAATTTATTTTTTTTGCATAAACATAAAAAAATTCAAAAATATTGTTTTAGTAATTTTTTTCGTACAATCGATCGATGTGATCAGAATTTCTCTACAATCAATTTTTAATAATTGTTTATAACATTTCGTTGCAAAATTACTTTTTGCAACGTGTCTTTTATGCCGTTATACAGAATATAAGAAACTATACAACTTTTATATAAAGCATTTTTTTATATACCTAATTTAAAAGATATTTAAGAAAAATAATCCATTATTTTCGAGGTGTTTCACCTCCTAAATCTTGAAATAAGCACAAAAAAATATGGGTCTAATATTTTTTCATGCTCTATAACATATCTAAAGCTCATTAAAATCGGTGAGGGTCAATTCCGATTGTTTCCTTGATAGTCTTCAAGTAAATTAAAAATTCAATTGATTATTTCTTTCTTATCATAAGAGAAGTCATTTTTATTCAATTGTTTTGAATTAATTGTTATCATAACAGGCTATTTAAATTAACGAATTCCGACTTTGGTTAAACAATTTCTATTTGACATCATAGTTCTTGCTCCCTATGTAATTATTAAGGAAAGGCATCATTATTTTATTTATATCATGAAGGTTTATGAAATATTTCAATAAAAGGATATGAAATTTTAACTATATATGACTCTATATTTTAACCAAAGGTGACATGAATGGAGACAATTATGTGGTCGTCCGTTATAATTATGAGTTTAACATTATGTCAATATTATATATACTATAAGTATTGTTAAATATTAGATTAATATAAATTTAATGTAATTAAATTGTGTTTGTATGTAACACTAAAAAATATATATTATACAGGGTGTTAGTAATTTAAACATCAAAATTTCGGGAGTGTAGGGGATCGATAAACTAAGAAAAAAAGTTCTGTAGAGATATACTCGTTTTTATTTCGTTTTGGAGAAAATCACAAAAAAGACAAAACATAGTTTTCATTTTTATTTTATTTTCTCATTATTTATTCACATTGTTTTTCATTATTTATTCACTTACTTAATGTAGATATTATTCAAAATGTTGATTTCTTATTCTTCTTCGCAGAAGCCATACACGAAATCCATATTCAACATTAGACTATGTATGAAGCATATTGTGACAGAAATAATTCACTCGATGACTTCTGATGAGTAACTGACAAATATACAGGAGAAAGAAAGAAATGTAAAAAAATAAAAAAGTTTTCACCTAAAAACGAAATTATTATTATTGTTTTTGTGCACGATTTCAGTGACGATACTTCATAGTGCGAAAATGAAGCGTTTTGTTGTTTCCAGCGGATTCCCACGATTCTTTTCTTTTGTGGAGATCTGGAGTCAGTTCGTCAAGATATAAAATTGTTGTTGTCTAACAAATATAATTGAGCTTAAAAAGTTATAAAAATTTTCTTTTCCCACGACAATTATAGCGAAGACTTCAATATCTCCTCATAAATGTCAGCTAAGATAAATTTAAAAATTAATGCATGTGTGCGAACTAAACGAGATACTGAAGGTGCCTTCCTTGAACATCGCGATTAGAAGAAAATAATAAATAATTATAAAAATGTCAATTGAAGGCGTAAGACCAATGCATTTTCTTAACGTACTGCATGTGTGCATATGTTTTCTCATCAAAATTTAAAATTAAATTAAGAATGACACTTTCACACAGATTCCGATCAATCTGAACATCCTTTCCTCCCCCTGTATTCTGAATCTTGACCAATCGAAAAGTAAGAAATATGTCCCATCACTTAATTAACACATCCATTCACCATCACAATGCATAATTAATCAGAATGGAATTGTATAATTTAATTTATTAGACAAAAAAAATTATATATAAAAATTAACTATTTTCTTTTCCAATTATATTTGTAAAACCGAACACTATAGGGTTTATTATTTAATATAAATTTCTCCTTGTATTCTAAGTTCTCCCTTGTATCCATTTAGTCCTCTCCCCGGTCGCTTGGATTAAGTTCCATGACCGAAAGCCAAAGCAAACGAACGTATTGGTACATCTGGTTAAAGTGCGCCCTCGTGGCACACTGATCCAGTTTGAGGGGATATATCCTCTTTAAGGGGATATACTCAGGAGGCCAAAGAAAACGAATTTTTGTGAATTTTTTTCAGAAAAGTATATGCACGTATTTATATGAAAAATTTTATGTTCGAAAAACTACTTTGACAAAGTTTTCATATTTTTTTATATAAAAATATTAATAAATAAATAAGTTATTAGTGTCCGAAAAACCGTTTTCCAAAACGCGTTTTGCGATAATTACTGCCATTCGGAACCAAATTATCTGAAATGAAAAAATCCGAAAGATTTAGTTAATATATGAATCTAGTCTTTAATTGATCGATATTCCGAAAAATTGAAGTACAACAAAATGACGGCTGTTTAAAGTTGAACTTTCAATTTTCATGAAAAAGAAACCGACATTTTTTGTCTATTAAAAAAAAGAACACTTTGAAAAAAAATCCTTCGATTAAAAACTAGATTTATATGTCTAAAAAAAGCATATAAAATTTCAGATTGATCGGTGCAATGGTTTTTGAGATATTTTGGTCACCAATTTTGAAAACATATAGTTTTGAGAAAAACGCGTTTCAAATACAGTTTACTATTAAATAAAAAATTTTTCAACTTACACAGTCATCTACTTCAGGACCTTATATTATATCCTCTCTTAAAGTTGATGCTTCTAAAATAACAATTTATTATTGCCGACAATGTATTCTTTCCTTCTACGTATTCTTTCCTTCTTTTCTTCGCGGTAGACTATTAGGAGCGTTTCGATGTATACTGAAGATCGTATATCCCCATGAAAATACAGCGAATTAACTTAAAATTTTCAGGGAATATTTCTAACATTACATACTTTAAAAAAGTGCGATTTTTGAAAAATCGATTTTTTTTAATTTCTAACTGAGTATACCCCCTTAAACGAAAATTCATTCGACTCGTGAATTTGCTCAGCGGAACATTAACCGCAAGTGAGGTTTCCACTTCGTTCTTTCTTCGATTCCCGACTTCTTAAGAGTCTCAGGACGAAGGGAAGTGCCTTCCAATTTGCATTGATCCTTTTCTACAGCTCCCTTACAATCTGGAGCCTGGACACGATCAAATCGGTTTATAATTCGGTTCTTGTTGCGTTTCATTCAGTTTTATGCGTGCAGAGCTTGGACGTAACATTGTCTTTTTTGCAATTTTTCCAAAACGAAACAAAATCTCTCTATGGGATTTTCTTTCTTAATTTATCCTCTACACGCTCTCAAAGTGACATTTAAATTCTAAATACCCTGCATACGATCGATACCATAAAATACAGAAAGATTGCAAAATGATTGCAGATATAACTTATTGCAATGTTACAAATATCGCGCAATATATTTGCAACATTGTTGCAATGTCATAAAAATATCCGCCTTTAGCAAGATTGCGTTGTCGTAGCAATATTACAGCGCTATATATTTGAAATTATTATTAAAAATAATTCTTTTATTAATACTGAATATAATTTAAAATACAATTTATGATATAAATAAAAAGAATGCAGAAAAAGAATTCTAATCAATATATATTTTATATTATAATTATTATATTTTATACTTAATTGCAAATTTTATATGCATATATATTTTTAAAATTTTACATATGTAGACATATATTCTACACTTTTTCATTACATAAAATATATATTTTCGAAAATGTTCTTCATGCAGGTACGCCTATTTTGTATATATTCTTAACTAGTGAAGTGGAAATAATAAGAAACTCCATATATTCTATTTCATTTTCTTTGCAATATTAAAAGAATTTTTTTTATTCAAATATTTCAAAAAATTATAAGAGTTGATTCTAAAGTTTGAAAAATCTTATCGCGTGGAGACGACAACAAATGTTTCAACGAATACTATGATCCCTTTTACATCATTAAATCGATAGTACGCATATCAAATTGGCGGATTAAATATTTGATACATCCTTATTTACACCAATCTGTTTCAGAACGAATCAGGTTAGGTGACATGATGTCTTCACTGCTTTTCAAAATATAAAACCTCTAATTCTAATTTTAATCTGAACTTAAAAACAGTGGCGAATTTTAATACAATCCAAAACGAACCAAGCATTTACAACATGCTGAGATGATTCTTTAATATCATTTGATACGCGTTTAGTTTAGTTTGATACTTATGATTTCAGACCAAAATAATCCGCCAACATTTATATCAAGCGTTTCAAATGATTTGGTATTACGGATATGATGCGTGCATCATGTTCGGTATAAACTAAACCATTATTAATTCCTAATGATTTCCGCGCATACGAAAACACTTGCCGCGCAAAATGCTACGCGATAATCAATAAGCTTACAGCTCCTAATATGTTCATTGGTTATCGTAGGTATTATATTTTTGTCTATTACTCATTTCTCATGTATTTTTTATATATGTTATTGTTAAATTGCCTATATTAACTAATAATATAAAATATTGAATGAGGTACGATTTAGGTGACCAGTATACAATATTACAACTCTCTCCTAATATCAAAATAATATTTATTATTTATTTTAATAATAAGCATGTCAATTACTATTGTATTATATGCTTAAAGTCACAGTAATTGGGAGTATTACTGTCATTTAGCGATTATTTAGCGATATTATAATGATAATCGAGATATTAATATTTTAATATAATTGTACTAATGAGAGATATTAAATTTTGATGTATATACTAATGAAAGCACGTCGAGAAAAATACTCCGTCGCACGAGTCGAATAGCCGGTCCAGTTTGTCAAATATTGACTGTCAGCAGCAATTGGAGTTGGAGTGACAAAAGGGGAATTGCGCTGTTGCCTAGAATTGTCTAACATGTTGCTGCACCGAAAAACTTGAGTCGATAGCCGCTACGTACATTCGCGATTACAATAGGCGATAAGCGGCCCCCAAAAAATCACTTGGAAAATGTACTAACCGATCAATCAACGTTTTACCGATTGAAAATGATTTAATTCGATTCCCCATATTATTCTGCAAAAAAACATTTATATACATTTTATTTTTTTATGTGGTTGTTGAAAAGTTATAAACAATTTTTTGTTAAAAAAATCTAAACTTCAAATAAAAATTCCGAAAAAATTATGTAAGTTTAATTGTATCAAAATGAACACTTTTTGTCTCTTAGATTTTTTTTTAAAGCAGTAGTTTTCAAGATAAAAAATGTCTAAATTTGAAAAATAATTATATTTATGATTTTTTTTTCTCACAAACTAATCATCCAATCAGTGAATAAAAAATGAAAATATTCGACCAATAAACTATAACGAGAATTTTATTTTATTTTGAGTTGTACTGTTATCGATAGAAATTATTATAATGAAGCTCTGAAGGCGCGTCTGGTCTCCGCAGCTGAGTACAGCGCTTGTTTGAAAGTTAAAATATTTACATTAGGACTATAAATTTCTAAGATTATAAATACATAAGGACTATCTACGACTAAGACTATAAATTTTAATGAAACATGAATTTTTATTGCACTCACGCGTTCGCTCACGCGCTGTGGACGCGCCTTCAGAATTTTTTTTTGTTTTGCGTAGGAGAAGAAAATTTTCATAAGCTTTCTCCTCGATGGTCCATCAGAAGCAAATCTAAATCAAGAAGAGGGAAAACATTCAAATTCCGAGCGCCTGGATATGCGGGATTTGACTGAGTTATATCACTCACAATCTTAACTCAGTCGCCTATTCGCTAGAATCTCCTTCTTAAATATACTTCGTCCCTAACATATATGGGGAACATTCCGGCATCATCAACTAATATTTCGTCAGGGCTCCCCATGTCCCTAGAGATAAGTACCCTCTACACGCACGGGACATCGCTATATGTAAAAATACACACTCAGATATACACTATAAATAATATATTACAAAAAAGAAAAAACATGTACACGTCTATCAAGGAGGGAGTTGCTTTTTATATTCCTTCATCAATCAAATTTAATTTATTCGGGAGCCGTTATTTAAAAAGTTGTGTATATAAATGTTTTTTCGCAGAATAATATGAGGATTCGAATGAAATTATTTTTAATCAGTAGAACATTGATCGGTCAATGCATCTTTCAAACGACTTTTTGGGAATAAACCGCTCGTTTATTGTAATCGCGAATGTGCGTAGCATCATCGCGTGCGACACGAGTCACAACAATATGCGATGATGTCGAGCAACGAGAGCTGGATAAAATGCCTTTCGAATTCCATTTAAGATACTAATTGTAAAATACTTTTAAAAAGTATTTTAGAATTAGTATTTAAAATGTAATATGCAAAATGGATTTTTTGAATCCATTTTAAATGTAAAATGAATAAATAAATATTTTAAATAGTTTTCGAATGCAAAATGATTTTTCCTGCCCTAGCGAAAAAAAATTTATGAAAAAGTACAGAAAAATTATATAGATTGAGACAAGATCTTAGAAATTCTTAATTTTTCGTAGATATTCATAGTAGGATATAAAATGATTTGTTTGTCTCAAAAATTCATAATTTTTCGTAGATATTTATAATAAGTGACGTTGTTTGAGAGAAGAGAATTTCTTGGTTTTTCAAAAAAACTGCTTTACGTCCCACGACGAATATCTATGAAAAATTAACAATTTCTAAGATCTTGTTTCAATCTATAGTTATATATATTTTTTGTAAAAACTTTCCGTTACAATACGTTTTTTAAAAATAGTTTACGTTTGAATGGAATTCAAAACCTTGACTACAGTATTATGAATAAAGTATTTCTAACAAGAATATTTTTCAATTTTTTAACATTATGATTTGAAAACGAGATTTTACTGAATAAATCAAATTAATACAAGAAACGCCGGTTACGGTCAAAATTAGATATTAAGAGTAATATACATTTTTAGAAATCTATATAGTATTTTACATAAAACTGGAATATTTTGTTATTAAGCAATAAAAACAAAGAAACTTGTCAATGTGAGCCTACACAAGATGTTCAGTGTTCAATAATAATGATTAAAAAATTCAAAAATATAATATAATTAACGTATTCAAAAATATAATATAATTAACGTATTCAAAAATATAATATAATTACAGATGTTTTGACATCAATATTGTATTCTCTTCAAAGTGCAAAAAATATATAATCTTTCAATATACATTGAATTCATTAGATATGTGTTGTCAAAAGTATAAAATATATCATTAAATTGTAATTATCATCAAGATTGTAATCTTCATCTATCACATCTCGTCGATAATCAAATTACTACGAAAGAAATAGATTAACGATGTTCTGTACAATATAATAAGAGAATCTAAAAGTATTAAGAATAGCTATTAAAAAACGATAGAAGCTATTAAGCACATAGAAATTCAACGTATTCAGATCGTCTGACGAGATACGACAGATGAAGATACGACAGTCTTAACGATAATTAAAGTTTAATGACGTATTTTACACAGATGAAAAATCAACATAGATCATATGTGGGTGCATTTCATATCCCATGCTTTCATATCCCATACTTCATTAAAAATATATTATAATTTAGTATGATTGATATAACAACACATTCTTCAGTTATTTGAAATATTTTTAAAGAAATTATTAAAATTTATCTTACTGGAGTGTATCACATCCCATCTGATTTGCACAGGATTACAAGAAATTAAAAGATTTCCGATTTTCGGAAACGTGGACATATATTGCCGAATATCAAACTAATTGTAATTCTAGCAATAATTAAATGCCGTTGGAAATAAATCTTTTTAAAAAAATTAAACAATGTCGTGGTTTGTTTCGAGCTTATAATTAGAATAACTTTAAATTAATATAATTAATATAAGAATATAAATACTAAATAATATTTTAAACAAACGTTTCGGCTTACAAAGTCTTCTTTACTGTTAAAACACAGAAATACAATATTAAATTAACAAATTAACAAATAAATAACAAATACAATAACAATTAAAAAAAAGAAACCATCAGTGGTGAAATATCAATATATAAAGAATTCAAACGTCAAAAAGTATTAAGACAGATTACAATAACATAAGAAAATTAAATACTTCAGTCAATAGTAGATTACATGGTATCTCTCGATAAAATAATTTTACCAAATTCCTCGGTTGAAATCGAGAATCCAGTTGTTGCAACTTGTATCAAACGATTTGAGAATTCATTAGTTAGAATTCATTAGTTAGGATAATGAATAAATTGAGCCGTTACAACTTAAAAAGCGATAAAAATTTTTCTTTTTCCATGACAAACTGGAGCAAAGACTTCAGTATTTTTCCGTAAATTAGTCCAAGATAAATTAAAAATCGGTGCTTGTGTGCGAACGACGGGACTAAAAAGATCTCCTTGGACATCGCGCTACTAGAAAAAAACAATAAATAATAATAAAAATGTTAGTTGGAAGTGCAGGATTGGCGCCAAGACATTTTCCTAACGATCAAATCGCGGACAATTGTCGAGTCCGCGATCGTAAAATCTAGAAATGATACGCGACGTTCAGGAGAGGTATTTAATGGTCCTGTGCCGACGCTGCACGCGCTTTCTCATAAATTTAGCATCGTAAAATTAAGGATGACACTTTTTTACACACTACAAAATTTCGATCAACATCCCTTCCTCCCCCAAAACATACTCCGAATATTGACCAACGTTAGTTGAGGGTAGACATAAAATCTTTTTGTTTTGCAAATAACTTGAAAAAAGCTATCTTCAATCATTTTTTAACATTTTATATCTGGAATATATGTAATGTATCTGAATATTATTATTAATAATCAAGGCTCGATAAAATAACTGATATGACTTATTTAAAATAAAAAATATAAAATAGATTTTAAGAATTTATTTAAAATATTAAATAAGAAGATGATAGGACAAGAAATTATTTAAAATATAAAATAAGAAATAGGGCCCGAAAATGCATTTATTTATTTAAAATATAAAAATAACGTCTCTTATATTTTAAAGTTTTTGAAAGGTATTTCTTATTTTAAATAAAAAATAGATTTCGAAAACTTACTTAAAATATAAAATAAAAAATATGAATTTTAAATAAACGGTTCAAATAGTAAACAGTTCTAATGATTTTGTTTATTTGAATATATGCATATATATGGTATTTATAAGGTTTCAGTTTTTTTATGGCTACAGCTTATAATTAATACTTAATGGTATTAACTCTACGCGAACCAAATGGAAAACATGGATCATATATCTCATACCCCATGCTTTATCATAAATATACTATAATTTAATTACTTTTACCGACAAATCGGTAACATAACTGATACAATTTATTTAAAATAAAAAATATAAAATAAGTTCCAAAAACTTATTTAAAATAATTATTTTAAATAAGAAATAGGTCAGAAGAAGTTATTTAAAATAATAAATACTAAATAACTTTTTAATTCCTTCTTTATTTAAAATATATTTTAAATAAATAATTAATTTTAAATAAATTTATTTGAAATACGACCGAGCTCTGTTAATAATATAATAGAAAGTTATAAATAGAAAGTTGACCATAAGTCGAATATAAGTCGGATATAGAAAGGTGGCTTTTAAATTTTCTTAAATAGTTGACTTGAAGTCGACTTACATTAAAAATCGACAAAAAGCCATCCTAGAATAGTGGATTA
>NW_012130074.1:3603874-3611512 GCF_000143395.1 Atta cephalotes
TNACATGTGCTTGTGAAGTACTTATTTATGCAAGTTAATTTATAATAAAAAGAAATTTAATAATAAATTATCAAAATATTATGTAATATCACTATTATAATTTTATTAATTGTCGATAATGTTATCATTCTTCAATTATCCGTGAGCCTCTATTGATAATCACGAAAGTTTGTCCAAAGCCGATACGGTCTTTAATAGTATCTCAGTGATACAGTGCATTAATTCGTTGGGTCATAGTAGCGACCCGAATCAAAAATACGAAAATGCAGTACTAAAAAATTCTAAAAAAATTTTTAAAGTTCTATGAAAAGAAAATTAATGATTTTTGTCTCTTGCAGTTTTTCTGTAAGGTTGATAGTATTTGAGTAAAAAATAAACGTCGATAAGTCGGATCGCTATTTTAACTCAGCGAATTAATGTTGCAGTGTACACGAAAAAGATCGGGACACAGTATAAATAAGAATATATATAAGAATATTTATGGATGTCCACGCTCAGATTTCTCTCTATATACATACAATTTAATTTAATTTGATACAATTTAATTTGATTTGAAGATATTAAAACTTTTTTAATGTTGTGTTCGTCATTTAAATTTTTTACTTAGATATTATTCTCGTACTTCTTAATGATGAGATATTATTAAAGACCGTCAATTCTGGGCAAATTTTTGGTGGTATAAAAAGGGATCCAAGGGCCCGGAAGTAATTGAAGAATGCTGACATTATCGACAATTGATACAAATTTATTATTATTAATATAAATATTTGGCTTATACATTATTAAATTCATGATTTTTTATTACATAAATGTTCCGTAAATAAATATGCATACTTGTAAAATTATAATATTCTATATATTGCAAAAAAATTACAATTTTTTCTCTGCGTTTATCATTTCTGTTAATAATCAAACTTTCACGATACTGATACTCATAATTTTATAGAAAAATCAAGTATTATTGAGTTATAAATGCATAATTATGTTTATTAAACTAATAAATCATAAAATTAATACAATATTATCAATTTTTAACTCTTAATCACTTTAATATTCACAAGGCTGCAAACACCCGTAAGGATGTCAATCTTTAATAGTATCTCGTCGATGTTCTTAATAATCCTAGATTATCCTATTAAATGCCGATGATCACATATATCGTATGACAAACGCAAATCTAAATTCCTCATGATATCCATATGATATCCGTAAATACACGAGGTAGGCGGCATCTCGTATGGACTCGTCGCACAGGTAAGAAACGCTTTTATCATCTGAGCCGAACCGGACGATGCTAGGAATGGCGCCAATGCGCCGCCATTTTCATGAAACTTTACCGTGACCGTAAATCGCGGAGACTGTGACGGGGAAGAATTCCAGCGGACATCGCACGCTCATCGGTGGATCATCGGAAAAATCGCGAGAACAGCGAGAATAATGTACTGGTCGTAAGTATGACATCCTGTTCCGATTCGTTGGTCTACTAGTTTTTTTTTCGGGCACGTAACACAGGGCCTATGGCATGGGACTTCCGTTCGATGAAACAGGAACAGGAAGTTCCTCGCGACCCCGAGACGGCGAAATAAAAACATCCTGTAGCGATGCAAAAATTTCGAGGAATAAACGCACCACGCGCACGTGACACACCGCGAGGAGCAAATCGAATGTATTCGGCCGCACGTGTTTCTTCGTCGGCGAGCTCGTTATTTTTACGGCCTACTTTCGGATTCAGCTGACCCAAGGTCGAACGACAGCGATTAACGTTCGAAAATTAGTCACTCAGTTCGATTCCCATCGGTCAGAAAAATCTACACTGATTGTGACAAGTTATGGATAATATAATTTTAGAACCTGCTTGCATGAAGGTGATTGAGCTGGATAATCAAGAATGCAATCTATGCAGGAAAGCATATGTACCAACGATATTGAGAGTTTGGACACGGATACTCTCATACCAGTAAGCATTTTTTTTTATATTGAAGATGTACAAAGAATATACTATCTGATTTTACATGAAGCTATTGTTAATAATCTGATTTACACTGTACACTTAATCTATGATCTATACAATAAGCGTCTTCGTTTAATCTATAAGTTAAACAAGAATGCCTATTGCATAGGTCACAGATTATAATCGTAGCCATTATCTAATGGTCATGCTATTGTCATTAGGTGGAACTTTTGGCTTGCGATGTCTCTTCTCATTCGAGATCACAGGATGCCTCGACTATGGTGGAACTTGGTAAACAGCTTCTACATAGTGCTAAAAATGGTGACACTGAAGCTGTTCGTGAGCTCATGTGTAGGGGCGCACCGTTTACCACAGATTGGGTATGTGCTTTAGCATCTAAAAAGTGTTTGTATTCTTTATAAATTTTATCTATAACAATAGGCATACAATATATATTGTCTTTTAGCTTGGTACAAGTGCGCTCCATCTCGCCGCACAGAACAATCACATAGATACTGCTGATGTTTTACTTAGAGCAGGAATATCAAGGGATGCTAGGACAAAAGTCGATAGAACTCCCTTACACATGGCAGCATATGAAGGTCATCATCAGATGGTACAGTTGCTGCTTAACTATGGAGCAGACGTCAATAGCAGAGATATGGTACAATATCAAAATATCATTTATTAACTTCTAACACCAGATAATTAACATGAAAAATGATTTTAGTTAAAAATGACTCCGTTGCATTGGGCAGTAGAACGTGAACATATAGATGTGATGCACATTTTACTAGATCATGGAGCTGATACGAGTGCAACTAGTAAATTTGAAAAAACTCCAGTCAGTCTTGCATTGGAGCACGATAGGCTAGACTTTGTGGATATATTACAACAAGAACGAGAGCTAATAGGTATTCAAGCTCATCAACAGAATCAGGCTAATTCTGTAGAATTGGAAGTAGCCACGAATAATTTAGTACAATTAGAAGCTGCCAATAATAGCAAAAGTTCGATAATACAAGAAGAGGAACAAAAATTTGGAATAACACAGCAGCAACAATCTCCACGTAAACGTAAACTTTCTCAAGGTAAATGTCAATATATTTTTCCATGTAAATATTTATTTACAAATGCTTTTTTCTATTTCGAATTCTATTTTATAATTTCTAGCGCAAATTGAGAAAAAACAAAAAATGATCTTTCAACAAATTTCTGTATCACCAAATAATACAGATGGCGAACAAGAAAAAGAAGATGTAAAAATAATTAATGCAAATAATATTATGAATAATAAGAAACATAAAGATATCTTATCGATAGGCAAACAGTTTAGGTTATTAGAAACACATGGAATCAGAATGATACCTGTAGATGATGAATCATCTATTGTAGAAAAGGCAATGGAAAGTGGGAGAACAGTAGTTTTAACAGGTCCGCTTTTGTGTACATTTGAAATTATTTAAAAACTTATATCGGAATATAATGTTCTAAAATGATTTATGTGATTACAGAAGCCGGAAAAATTGCTTTGAATTTGACAAAAGGTTCGCCAATTAAACGCCTTCAAGTTGCTTCGCGGAAAGGACCATCAAAGAAAGTTATAGCAATTAGAGCAGACCAAATTCAATCAAAAATTTTAAATCCAAATTCTAATACATCTACGTCACGGAGTCCAAATATTTTGAAAAAAGCTGATAACAAACCAATGAAATTATTGGTCACAACAGTTCCTAACACTTCAACAGCATCTACTGTCACCGAAATCAAGAATTCTATCTCGACAAAAGAAGTAAGATTATTTATATATTTCAGATATAAAATACAAATTAACAATAGATAATAAATAAATATTTTTATATTTCAGAAAATTGTGTATGCTCCGTCAAAGATCGTGGAATCAACAGTTTCACAATTAGATGATGATATAGAAAAAATTATTGAAGAAGACAATCCAGAAAACAGGGAACCAGTAACAGATATAGCAGTACTGAATAGACAATTAGCAGAAGCGCGAAGACAAGCCGCCGAGTATCGTAAGCAATTACAAGAAAAAGAGAAGGAAGCGGAAATATATAAACAGCAACTCAAGAACATCACAGCGCAAATAGCATCTAAGTAGTTTTGTACAAATATAGATTTCATATTCGGTTTCACAATTTGCAAATCGGATTTCTCTTTTTATATTAAAAAACTTTATAATTTTGTTTTTTTTATATCATGTATTTTTACAACATATTATCAAGTAAGTGATTTAAAATCCTCTCAATCCTCTTTTTGTATATGAATTTTGTTTCTACGGATATTAGATAACAATTTTCAATATTAAACAGTTTTGTAAAAAATATCTATAAGAAACTGGCAATTTCATACATACTTATAAAATACTTCTCAATATTTACATAAACTTATTTCCTATTTTATAGTATGCATGAGTTCTACTTTTATTATGTGCAAATATTAAAAAAAATATATATATATATAAAATAAGTACTTTAGTAAAATATTGATAACAAATTATGGCCAGATACATGAAATTGAATGTAAATATATATAAATCCTTTTGCTTTCCACATAATGTATTATTAAATTTAATTTATTCATGTTTTTCAGATAGATCATACTTGTATAGAATGAGACACTTTGTAACGTAAATTATCTTGTTATTTAAAAAGACATTTTTAATAAATTCTGCTTAATTTTGAGAGAGACATTTTATAAACAGGCAATGAAAGAAAATTATTTTCAATGTGAATATAAGAAATTGTTATAACAACAAATGAATTTGTTATATAATAAATCTTTTCAAAATATTTTGACTTTCTAAAATAATAATAGTTAATAATAAATTTATTAGAATTTGGATTAGAATATGGATTTATTGAGATTTAAATTAGGATAGATTTAAATTATTTCAATACACTGTAACTTTTTCTTGTCCCACTATTTTCCATTTAATATAAGAAAGACAATCTAATTTTATACATCAAATTGATGTGTCTCACTCTATATGGGCTTTAATCATAATTTCCTAAACAGATGAATGTTCATTCTTATTCTAAACTTTTACATTTTATAAATAATTATTAATAAGGAGGGATGCAAAATTGGATTGTAAAATTACCAGATATCACATATCTGAAAAGAATGACATCGGATGAATAATAATATCTTTAAATCAAATAATTTCTTTAAATCAAATTTTTATTTAATTTCAAAAAATAATATTTAAATCAAATGATATAAAATTTCAAATCGGATATGTTCCCGGATATTAATGATATCTGATTATCCAGTAAAAAAGTGTCGGATAATATCGGATATCCGGTGTATTTTTATTAATAAAATTAATTCTCAAATGATTGAGAAGAATAATTGATTTATTTAAGAAAATGATAAAATTTTGATAACTTATGTTAAAAATCATAATTCAATTCAATACATATTTTATTCTAATTCATCTGTACAGGATATAAAAATATTTACAAAAATTTCTAAAATATAAATATAAGTTTTTTGCTTCCTTTTTGTAATAAGTGTACATATAAATTAATTTTTTGCGTAAAAATTATAGACAATTATTTTTCTTTGATTTATAATATTGTTTGAATAAAAATGTTGAGTTAGATGCTCTCTAACATTTGATATTCTTTGTTCGATATGTTAGTCATTTTTTGGTGCATTAATTAAATAGAAAAAAATATGCAGCACAAAGATTATAGTGTCGTTAAAGTTTACATGAGCCATTTAGAATTTTATACATATTATACCCTTTCATATCTTTACCATAAATTATGTTTCTACATAATTTAGGAATTGTTACAGATTGTCAGACATCGAGATAAAAAGTATAAAATATCTTTGAAATTGTTGAATCAAATATGAAGTCTATGTACAATGAATTTTCTAGAATTATGACGAACATCAGGATATTGTATATTGTATACTGAACATATGAATTCGCTTGCGCTTGTAAATAGAACGCATAATGTGGAAAGCAAATCAATTCGGATCGCGAGAAGCTCCTAATAGTTTGTAATTTAAAATGTGCTTAACATAATTTTGCATATCATTCAACTACACATGACATCACTTCGCCTTAAGTTTAATACGAAGTGTTTGCATTCCAAGTATTTCTTTAACTCTCTGCCTGGTAGACGATAATTCATCATTTTTGTATAAAATACCTAGAATAATTTTTCTAAGATTTTCTAGCCATGTATAGTGTAAATATAAATTTATACATAGTTAGAAATCTGGATTTTCAAAATAGATTATCATTTATTTCATAACTCTTTCATTATAACCTTTAATTCTCCAATCAATTCCGTATATCCGCCGTTCAAACTTGGGACTCACTGATTACGAATCGATTGCTTTTATATGAAACTCATAAAATTTATATATTAAAAGTTAATAAAAAAATGTTATTTGCGAATTAAAATTTCATACAGGAATAAATGTTATGTTTCTACACGATAAACATAATGTTTATGTTTGGTACAGAATTACAACAATTGTGTAAATAGTAGTACGTTAAATAAAAAATAATGTAGTATTAATTGACAACAGTTAAATTGAAAATAATTTTGTTAACTCGATGACAATATTATAAATAAAACAAATAACATTTTATTAAAACAAGAACAGGTAAATTTCTTTTATTGTCATTGAATTAACAAGATTATTTTTAATTAAACTGCCGTTAGTTAATACTGTTAATAATTCATTTTTTTTTTCATGTATTTGAAGGCTATTTAAAATAGATAACGAATTCAATTTGAGAATATTACAATATATAAAAAAAGGATTGTACCCTAATGAGTAAAATTTGAGCATAATGTTGCGGCAGATTGGCATTAACTGTACTCACATTATGTTGTTTTGTTAATAGATTGTCAACAGAAGTCATTTTCTAAATATTTAATGAATTATATTAATTTAATCTATGAAAAGACAGATTCAGTTCGGCGATCAATTTGTTATTACATTCTTAACACATTCTGTTACACTTCTATTAGTATTCCGCCGATAAAAATTACAGTAAATATATTTTACAAAAATTGTCTTCGATGATGAATAAAAAAAGAAATCTAGGCTAATATGAGCAACCAAATAATTAAATCTGGTTGCTCATATTAGCTTAGATTTTTTTTTTTATGAAGAACATTATTTATCACATCCTCGCGGGAATATTTCCCACAATCGATGCTAACATTTCCAGTAGCGGCGGCATCTCGAATGAGCATCTCAAAAGTTCGATTTGTGCGATCGCTCTTGCGTTCGCGCATTTTTATCTTTTGTCTGTCAGCCTATAGATCAAAAATGTCATTCTATGCTGCACTAACAGAGAATTACCTATATTGTTGCCTCACGTCCATGTAGGGGTGTAGGTATATTGTACCTATGGCATTTTGTAGACCCGGCGGGATCGATTACGACGGAAGATTCGTCGGTCGCTTCGTGCACTTTCTACACCTATCTGCACTTTTCCTTTTTTCGCCCCTCTCTCTCTCTCTCTCTTCCAGGCCCCACTCCAATCGAACTGCTCTCTCGAAAGACGAGGTGAGAGCTGTGCAACTCTCGCTCAAGTGCAGGTAGTGTAAAAGCAAGTATATATATATATATATATATATATATATATATATATAGTGTGTACGTAGTACGTACGACGACGACGTACGACG
>NW_012130074.1:3611532-3618936 GCF_000143395.1 Atta cephalotes
CACCTACCACTACGTACGTCTCTCTAACGAAGAACGGAAGGTAGGAGAGTGTGTACGTCAACTACTCTCACTAGTAGACGTAGTAGTAGTAAGAATNAATATATATATATATATATATATATATATATATATATATATGTGTGTACCGTGTACATACAAGGCGACATCTCGCTGAGCTCGATGCTGTGTCCACGCGAAAATGATCTCCATGCTTGTTGTGCATATATGTCGAAAAGCGATTGACGATTGGCGCAAGACGGGTTCTACTGAGTCCTACATGATATGGCGAATTCGATTCTCCGAAACGCTCGCGGCCAACTTCAATTCGATGTTGCAAACGCATTTCCGGCGGACGTTCTCTCGCCTCAGACTTTCGCGATCGATCGAATCGTCGCGCCCATGGGCGTCCTCGGATAATTCTCAGGGGTGGGCAACGCGCGCCGATCGATAAATAACTTAACCCATTGACACACCTATCACACGTCCTTTCCGGAGACCGGATTCTCGAGATGAAAGGACGAAGAGGAAGAGAATTGCAATTATTCTTCTGTTGCAATCGCGCGCGAATTCAATTCGTTTTCGAGCGCGTTCGATTTCTGACGCGAATATTCGGGCGCGTTCTCCCGACGCGAATCGATCGCGAAACTCGACCGATTGACAATGCCACTGCATGCTCTCGCTTCAAAACAACATAAAACAGTTAGCATTCCTTCAAGAATCTATACCGTACTATCTCGAAATTATGAATTGATTATACGTGAGATTTTTATCAGGGAATTCTGAAAATCAGTATAATTTCGTCAGATTCAATTTTCTTCACAGATAATAAAAGAATGTTCTTTCACATAGCTAGATTATTAAGAGTACGATTATCAATCGTATCCTTTTAAAAGTCCTTATATTTTTTTCGAGATAATGAAACTTCTTGACCATTAATTAAAATTTTACATTTATAAAATTATATTAATAAAAATTATCAGTAAAAATTATGTTCTAGAAATTCTATTTTATTAAATACTTGCATTTAATATATAAAAAATATTATACGTCTTTCTGCTTTTCCGGATAATTTTTTTTTAAGTATAAGTGTGATTGGTATTCACAGTTGATACTTACATTTAAATTGTCTAAGTACAGTCTTAAATGTCATGAACCAATACTTAGAAAGCTGTATTAGTATTTTTAAGATTACTTACGATTTTGAAACAACAACCGATTATGAATACCGGCTTTTTTTTTTCTTATGATTCAGTATCAGATAACTTTATCAGATAATTATATAAAAAGATACAGCATATTCATGAGCAAAATCAGGGGTACACCGGAGTGACCAAATTATTAACATTACAGTCGTACAAAAATCTCCGAATGACTGAACGGAAAATCAAAAATCTTTTTACAGAATTAAAGTAGACGCAAAATTATAGGAGGTGATGCAATAGATTATAATTATACTAAAATCAGAAAAAAATTAAAAACTTTTTTAACTTTATTTTTAATTTAACTTTTTTTTATTTTAGTATAAAGTCCACTGCACCACCTCTTAATTTTGTTTATCTACTTAATCTTATAAAAGGATTTTTTCTGTTCTGAGATTTTTATACAGTTGTAATGTCGATAATTTGATCATTCTAACATTCTCTTAAATATCAAAGATGCCAAGAGAACAAAAAAATTTTTGAAAATTTTTGATCGCGTCTTTCATAATACTGACTAGATCGACCTCTATGATAGAAATGATTTACACTTTATTCGCGAGGAAAAATTTTAGGAACGTTCTTAGAATATTCAGACATAGGTCGATGTTCATAGTCGAGTCTTATATTTAAGACTGTCTTAAGTACAGCCCTAAGATATCATGATGAACTAATGCTACATTAATATCTTTAGACATTACTTAAGACTGTCTTAAAATAAAAATGGATTATGAATATCGCGTCGTGGAGATGTCCTAGTAATGATTTTAGGACATCCCTTGGAAGTCTGTGTTGTACAGAGAGACCATTACATATGGAGCAGAAGAAAAAGGAAAACAAAAGAAGAAACAGTTCAGATCATTTTTGGTTTGTATTTTCACTGAATTTATATTTTGTACCGTAATTCCGAGTATCGTTTTACACTTTTCTCAGAACAAAGAGGATGGCCGCGATAACGATCGGTATATCGTAGCTGAATATCAGACATAATCCGCCTGGAGGATTATGGAGCTTCTGTTTGCGGCTAGCTTACTCGCTCTCGGAGCATATTGTTGAAGGCTAGTGGTGCACACAGGCATGTAACATGAACTACGCACGAGCGACGGAGGTCTACAAATATATCATATATGCGAGCGTTGTACGTTATGTGTGTACAGTGGCTTGGTTACTTGAAAGTTGCGATCACCTTAAGAGTTAAATTTGAAAGAAGCGTGCGCTCTCGAGAGCGATCAGGTCTCGTATCCTCCCTCTTTTTGTCGGCAGGACCGTACGCGAATTGGACTCTTTGGATGCCCCACAATTACTTTTTCCCTAGGATAGCGATTATGTAATATTTCTTTCTTAAAGCGGAAACGTAAAAAGTGAAAATTTTTATGATTAATGGTAATCCTTGTAGAAATCTAAATAGTGGCCAATACTGAAAAGCTAATTATTTATTAAAAGTATTGTTTTTTCATGTCATACTTTTAATAGTAATTAATTGCTGTTTTTCAATAATAAATTGGTCAATACTAAATAATAGATTAGTGTTAAATTTCTGTAAGAGAATAAAAAATTTTTCACGTTTTCGTTCTAAAAAAAAAGTTGCATGATTGCTACCCAGAAGTGTATACATATAAAAATGTTATTTTATACAATATTTAATGAAAACTTTGTGTAATATACATATAAAAATATATTATTTATAATATTATTTTATTCATTTTGTCTGAAATATAACAACATATTATTGCTTGGAATATAATAACATATTTTTTAAAAATATAAAAATTAATAATTAATTATACATATAGTTTTACTCATAATCATATTACAATGCGTACAATTATAAAAAGATATATAGATATTGTAAAATTATGCCAGATATACAAAACTTATCTATTCTGTGTGTGCGTGTGCGTGTGTGTGTGTGTGTGTGTGTGTGTGTGTGTGTGTGTGTGTGCGTGTGTGTGTGTGGGGGAGGGGGGGAGGAATGTGTTTATACATATAACGATGTTTTAATCAATCTATTTTTCTATTGCGTTTTAAAAAATTATATATTAATAATTTGTACTTACTATAAATTCAGCTTAAAACAACTTGCATAAAAGCAACTCAGGTAAAATTTTTTTCTTTAATAAAATTTAATCATTTTAAACTTTATAATAAAATATTCAAATAATTATAGTAATTGTTTTGTAAAATATGAAATCGTAGATTATATTTTTGAATAAAAATATAATATCTGTCAAAATCTCAGTATATTACAAAATATAACAAAAAATTTATTAGAACTATTTTTATTACGTTATCTAGAAATTTTATAAAAAGTATAATCAATAAAATCTCTGAAATCTATCCTTTTTAGTTTCATTTATCAGATTTAAAGAGAAGATATTGAATCTAGAAAAAAAGAACACACAAAGAATCGATAGATTAGAAGAATTATAAAATAAAACGTATTTATTTGTTATTGGAAGGTAATAAAAATTTAAAAGATTTAATGTTATTAACTTGTAAGTAATAAATATTTATAGTAATATTTATTAATAATATTAATTAATATTTGATTTCTTAACGAAACCAAAAAATTATCAATTTTAATTATTAATTATTATTTTCAATTTGTATATTTGTGTGTATAAAGAGATTGTTTTGTAAATAAAAGGCGTATCATTTTGACGTCACATAATTTAAGTACAGAATATTGTGCATGGATGAGTAGGGATATCTGGCGATTTAGATACTGCCCTGCAACATGGTGCTCATGCTTTCTACGTATTGCGAACTGCGCAGATACGTCATCGAGCGAGAGCGTCGTTCAGTGGAGCGAACGTAGGACACATGCACAGTTTATACATTCAGCTTGTAAAGTTTTCGCGCTCTTTCCGAGTGATCTCCGTTTTCGACAGTGACACGTGAACTTATCGTGATGACGAATGATTCGTCGATCAAATCCGAACGAACATCGGCTTCATGCGTGATTAAGAAGATAATAACAGAAAGAAAGAGAAGGAACAAGAAAGGTAGAGAAAGAAATGTTCTCGTGGACGCGGCTTAAAGACTATCAGGTACGATCAGGAGTGGATCAAATCGATTGAGAATCCCTGCACTTATTGCAAGTTTATAAAGAATTAAATCACATGTGCTGTATATTTTGTTCGTCTGTGTTCCTACAAATATGTTTAGGACAGAGTATACTCGTCAGTTCGACTTTTTTTTATTTTATTTTACAAAAAAAAATTTTTGAATATTTTTATTTGAAAATTAGCTTTTGAGTTTTCCATTCATCTATAAAGATTTGAGTAAGGATACAAAAAAATGTTATTTGGAAACAATAATTTTATTTGAAATTCTACGGACTTTTTCCACGCATTAATCTCACATAAAAATATTGATGATTTTCTATTAATTTCTATAAAAAAGTTTTTTTTATAAAGATAGAAACAATTTTTTTCTGAACTCGAATAAAGACGAATAAAGACGCACCAATAATCGATTACTTTTTTAAAAGTTTAATAACGTTAATCACGCACTGCTTGTATACATAGATATATGAATAATCATTTTAGAAATGTTTAATAATTAAATAATTCCAATAAGAAAGTACAATACAATTAAGTTAAAATATCTGTAAAATGTTATTAACATAATAAATAGAAACTTGTCAAATATGTATATTTGAAATTTTTCCATAAGTAATTCTCTTAATCCTTTGAGAGGCAGTGGGAAGTATATTTCCAATCTTCTTTTTTTTCCATTTTTGAAATGTGCTATGCTCACTTTAATAAAATCAATTATGATTTTACGTTACATTCTTGATATATTATTACTTATTTTACATATTTGTAAACCCCCATGGGGATTATACCTGATTGTTCTTTTCTAATCATTTATAATGAAATAAAGTTGAAAAAAAAGTTTTTTTAATGAAAAATGTGGTTTATTGGAAAGTATTTAAAATAAGAGGAAAAAAAAAAATTTTATTGAATATTCTTCATATTAAAATATCATCATTTTTCGTGTCAAAATATAATGTACATTTTTCTCAGAATTTTTTGCACGCTAGATTTTTTATAAAAAATTATTGGTCTACTGTGTGAAAAAAATTATATTATGTAATAAGTTTTTGAAAACTAAAAATACAATTTCGTGGAAGCCATAATCTAAATACTTAATACATCTATCATTTCGAATTTTTTAAATCTAACCTTAGATTTATAATCAGCGACCCAAAAAACTGCAAGGAATTTCACACGAATTCATCGGATATAAAAAATGTGTCCCTCGGGACGAAGGATTAAATCGATCATTGATCGCACACATAATAAATGATCAAGTTTTGTCGAAGTCAACTTAGACTACAAATATTATATTATTATCTAAATTACAAGAAAAGAGTACATGTATATAAATATTTAAAAAAAAATACAATGAAGGAAGAGATATATTTTTTTATTACATAAAAAAAATGTAGGTATTTAATAAAACTTTTAAAACATAATTTTTTATTAATATAATTTTATAAATATAAAATGGTCAAAAAGTTTTACAACCTGAAAAAGAATACATGTACTTTCCCCCTCTTTTAAGGGTACAACTAGTACCTACTCTAGGCATTACTTTCCGCAGGATACGGCCCTGGCGCAGTAATGCGTCTGTCGTCTAGGTTGAGAACCCCTGGAGTGTTTCCAATCCCGAAGGCGATGTCCAGTGCTGCGTTTTGTCGTCGTGATGGTCGTTTCTGCGCCACTCGTGTGTACCCGGTGACTCTGTGATCGCGGCGTCACACTTAACGTTCGTCTAGGACGTGAGCGTCTCGATCCGCGCAACTTCCTAGTGAAACTATTTCGCTCGTGTCGCGCGCAATACTTGTCTCGGATCGCGGATTACGTGCACGTAATCCTTAACTATAACGTCGTCGTTGTCGACGTGCGTGCGTACGTTGTGCGCGCGCTCGGCATCGACGAAGTGAGACATAGAGTGTGCGTGTGCGTGTGTAGTGCTCTGTAAAAGAAGGATAGAAAAACGGAAAGGACAAAAGGGAAAGAGAACAGACGCGCATAGAGAGTTTTAACGCGTGATGTGTTGTGTCCGTGATTCTTATTAAAGGAAACAAAAAGAAAAAGAAGAAGAAGGAAGAACGTTACATACAGAGAAGGACGGAAATATCCAAGATACGATATAAAGAGCGCGGGAGGAAAAAAGAAAGAGAAAAAGAAAGAGAGAGAGAGAGAGAGAGAGAGAGAGAAAGGCAGAAGTGGCGGCGCCGCTTCTTTTCGCTTGTCGTTCTCGAGAGAGGGCGGAGGAGAGAGAGTACCTCCGTCTCTCTCTCTCTTTCTCTCTCTCACCGAGCGTGTGGTTGTGATCCCTCCGCTCCCCTTCCCCTCCTCTTTTTCTGTCTCTCTCGCGTCCCCTCGTCGGCCTCGTCCGCGCGGTAGTGGCAGGTAGAGAAGAGGAGACGCGCGAAGCGAGAGACGAAGCGAGCGCGAGGGCGCATCTCAACGAGGTAGAGGAGGACGAGAGTGGCGAGGAAGCGGGAAGCGTCGGCATCGGGACGCCCGGCGACTGACTACCTGCTGACGGTGCCGGTCCGATTAAGCACGCGCGCGCGCGCGCACGCAGTTTGTCACGTTACGTTACTGCTACTCCTGTGTTATTGCTGTCGCTGGTGTTGGTGTTGACGTTATTGGCACTAGTGATCGACGGCTGCTCCGTGTGTGAGGAAAATGGGATACACGGCGAGTCGGGCGGTTTAACATAATAGTGTCGCCTTTTGACGGCGGTGGCAACGACGATTGCAACGACGGCGGCGACGACGGCGGTGACGGTGGTGGTGGCGGCGGCGGCGGCGGTGGCGGCGGTGGCGGTGGCGACGGGGCCCAACGGCGAGAAGCGGTCGGAAAAATGGCGTCCGATAACGAAGCCTCTTGCGCGAGTGACCCAAATTTCGCGGTGATCTGCTCATTTCTCGCCTGCTTCGGCAAGTCCTGCGGCATCATCTATCCGGACATCGCTCGGCTCCAGGAGATGCTCGAGAATACGCAAGAAGGTGGGTCTCTGCTCCAGTCTGTATCTATCCATCTCTTTCTCTCTCTCTCTCTCTCTCTCTCTCTCTCTCTCTCTACTCTTGTGTGTACGTGTCTCTCGCGCGCGGCGGGAGGAGGAGGANAGAAGAGAGAGAAGAGAGAGAGAGAGAGAAGAGAGACGTAGTGTTAGTATAGCGCGC
>NW_012130074.1:3618956-3664221 GCF_000143395.1 Atta cephalotes
TTAATTAATTAGTTTAGGTTGTATAGTTATTATTAATTAATTAATAGTACATACGTAATAAAATTAATTAGTATTGTTACTAATTTAATTTTTAATTATATATATATATATATATATATATATATATAATTAAATAGATCTATAAATAATTATTATATATATATATATACATATACTTATATTTTGGGAATTAGATCGAAGCAAAAAAATTATTTTCTTAAAAATTAATTATTTCTTTAATTATAAAAATTTAAATAAAATTAAAAATAATTTACCTTATGTTTTTTTATTTTCAAATAATGACGTAAAAAAAATCTTATCGAAAAAATTCCTCAAAGGGCGCTAATCATAACGGGACGAATAATCCATCCTTCCGATTAATGGATGGATAAAGGTAATATCGTAACTCAAAGGCAACCGAATTAGGCGGTTCATTTATATAGCGAGTTCTCAAAGTGCCATCACGCCAGATTCAACGAACAAGCATTAGCGTGTAAACACGTGCGCTTCGAAAGCGTGCGGGGCATTAAATTTTCGTATTACGTTATGACCCCAGGTTTAGCGTATACATATACCATTTACCACAATTTGATAATAACGTGCCCAATCTGTATGCAAACAAAAACTATACGCTAATTGCACTTAAATCTGTATCTATATGCAACAAATAACACGAAAATGTAGAAACAAAATAATGAAAATCTATTTATGTACGTCATTATGGCAATATAATAAAGTAAAATTCTCATTTATATCACGTCAATAATTCCATAAGTAATACAAAAACAAATATACAAGTACTTATAATAGAAAATACTCTTGTTATATAAAATATATTTTTAAATTAACATATCAATAAAACTATAAATTATTACAATTTTCAATAACGTTCCTATAACATACAACAGCATATGGCATCGAATATACAGCATTGAATAATTCATTTATTTAACAAATAGCAATGTTCGGCATCATCAATTGTTAAATAAAATCAATAAAATCAGTGTGTCACGTATAATAATTATTTAATACATCAGTCATTAGTCACAATTGATTGAATCTGATTGAGTCCAAGAAGGCCGCTAATTAGCCACAGGAAGTGCGTTGGTGTATCAATGACATCCAATTACACTGGCATAACAATTAAGGCCCAGCGCTATGATAATTTATAGGTAATAAATTTCGCTCGGCGTTCCTAGTCACACGCAGAATCTCAATCAAGCCGTAGTTAGGTACAGCGCTAATAATTTCTTCAGTACAGTGCAATTTCGAGAGATCACGTGCACACGCACTAAATCCAACGTCAAGACAAAACAAACTTTAAAATCGTGACACGACGTGCAAACCGACTGGACGCACGTCATGATCCTTTTTTTCCGAATCCGTTACAATCCGTCACGATTTTTTTCTGTATCCGTTACGTGAACTCCTTCGTGATTGTGTTAACATTCCAAGAGGCATACGCAACAACTGACATTTGCGCGCTAGATGATTTGGGACGTTGGTGATCTCCCCCGCAGAGAAGACCGAAAACCAGTTTACCTGCAAATTTGTATGAGTAGCGTGTACGTACTTATACGTTTCTCGTATGACGCACACCCGTTGACTGTTTATGGGTATACGAGATATTCCGAATAACAACAAAACGAAACAAATAAACCAAGCCCCTTAGCGAAGTTAAATATGAAATTAATCCGCAATGTGTAGCTAGGAAAAAATCTAACATTGAAAAATTATTTATGAGAAAATTACTGTAGTCTATCGTTAAATGCTATTCATATTTCAAATGTGACATGACGTTTGTATGAAATATGAATGACAATATAACAATTAAAAAAAATGTAAGTAAGAATAATTTGCAGAATTTTTTATCACATTTATTTAATCATGTAAAAAAAAGGTTAACTTTATAAAGCCATTTAGGTTCGAAAACAAAAATAGAAACGTTCCAAAATCTCTTCCGTGATATAAGCTCATATAGCTATTCAAGTGATCATGCGTACAAATGTGATTGACATTCGAAATAGGCGCGCACACAATCGTTATCGCGTCTGGTTGCGACAGAGAAGCGAAATGTAAATTATCGTTTCAATTGAAGCTATCAGAATTTCTAGCGCAACAGATGGTCCTTATCTTGATATGATGAATTTTTCGTAATAAAAATCGCGGACGCGCAACATGCGAATTAGCGTCTGTGTGAGATAAGCTTTCATTAATATACGTTCGTATAAATTAAAATGTAAATGAAGTACAAGATGCATACGAAATGCACCAAATTTCATTCCAGGAAACACGAGTACTTGACGATGACTTTGTAAACTCTCACGAATCGCGCTTGTTCTGTTGAAGCCGTTTCGCACCTCCTCTGTGACGTAAAAACTTGTGGTAAGATAGAAAAACGAACAGACGCGATTGGTGTGAAATTATCGTGTAAAAAAATCGCAATGGAAAAACGATTGATGTGAAAAAAGGGAAATGACTTTAAGTGAAAGAGCTCGTAATAGCGCGACCGGCAATTTTATAGATGATCATAACGCGGAGTTTATATCTAGAAGTTCCATACGATAGTGGAAAGATCGTAAAGATCTGATGGATAAATCACGATGGGATACCCTATTCCGTTGCAGAAACTAGAATATAGAAACAGAGGCAGACACGTGGCCGAGAGATTAAACGGGATATTAAAAATATAAGGCATGCAGTGGCGTGGAAAGACACAAAGTGCGATTAAAAAGGACGGTGATAGCAGAGGTGAAGATGAGTTTGCATTATTATCGCGAGATTGCAAAGATTGTTGCTGCATTATGCAGAGAATTCAAAAAGATCCTTTTGCGCAGTAAAAGCGCTCCTTCTGGCTTTTTTGTGACCTCGACGTTTTTAATTACTTTCCCTCGGATATACATATATGTCTACTGAAACTGTAATTTATTATAGTAGAGTGATATATGCCAATACAGATGAATCGATCTATTTAATTGTAAATGTCGATTTCTTCTAACAATAAATATTTTCTCTTTCACAACATATTTTACAGAAATAATAATAATATGGAAAATGTTCACAAACAATTAATTAAAAATACAATCATTCTATACAAATCCTTAAATACAAATCCTTAAATTGTTGTGAAAAATTAAAGATGTTTCTTTTTCAAATACACTCCTTAAAAAATCAAGAAAGAGAGTTTGATTTTATGATTGAATAATATATTAAGTGGAAAAAGTTCGTGGCGTTTTTTTAATGCCATCTAACGGGAAAAAACGCCACGAACTTTTTTCCAGACCTAATATATTGAATTCTATTGATATAATATGTGGATATCGTGAAAACACACTAAAGCTACATTAAATATGCTACAATCCTGTTTAAATGATAAACATTGCATTGTATTTAGATTCGAAATTATATTATGTGGTCATAACAAGGTAAAATATTAATTTATCTTTAATTATGATAATAAAATAATGGTAATGATAATAGAAAAATAAAATAAAGTTTTTTCCTTTATTTTTTTCCAGTCGAATTCTTTTCGAATACTTTTATAAGTTCTCTCTCTCTCTTTCTCTCTCTCTCTCTCTCTCTCTCTCTCTCTCTACACTTGTGTGTACGTGCTCTCGCGCGCGCGGGAGGAAGGGAGGGACATAAAGAGAGAGAAAGAGAGAGAGAGAGAGAAAGAGAGACCTAGTGTTGTATATGCGCCGCTAGACGGTGAGAGGAAGAGAGACGAAGTGTGCGAGGAGATGCGCGGGAGGAAGCGAGAGAGAACGACAGCGACCCGCCCCCGCGAGAGGCCAGTCGTCTAAGCGCGTACTATTAGTTTCTTTCGTACGTCTCCGCTTCGACTGCGAGGCCTTGTTCGTTCGTTTTATCTGTTCATCCGTCAATTGATTCGTTCCGGCGGAGGAGGCAGTTTCGTTCTCTCGTTTCCTTCGAGGAGCAAGAACGGCGGACAGTGGAAACGGGCGGCCGTCACCGTCGCCATCGCCATCGCCGCCACCGCCGCCGTCGCCGTCTTCACTGCTACTTTTTGTTTTGGTGTGTGCGAGCGACTTGGCGCGAGATATCGGTATAGGTAACTTACAGGCCGTCCCTCTCTACACGTTCCTCCCTCGCATTCCGCGCGGTTTCGCGCCGACCTGAACGGTCTAATAACACGTTCCCTCCGCGAAGCGTTGCTATTGACAGATACAGCCGAGAGATACGGGGGGGTTTCACGTTGTTGTTCCGCCGCGTGCTGCCACCTTGTCAGCTTGTCGATTACACGTGATTACGAGTTTACAAGCAACGCGCTTACGCTGCTCCGCTCCGATTTCTGGGGAAACATCATTGATTGATACCGATTTAAGCGCTCCAGAATCCGTCGACGATTGTTTCCTATAGAATAACGTAAACAAAGCAGTGCTCAATTTTTTCTCATATTATTCGGATTTTCATTTATGATTTACGCTTTAGGTTCGAATTGTTTATATCACTCTAAATTTAATTTAAATTTGGAAAAATATTTTTGAAGTAATGTTTTTTTCCTGGTCATTTGGTTTTTTTATTTAAATTATTTTATATATTAGGTATTTTAATAAATATCTTATCGGAGATTTAAATACATATATTGATAAGATTTTCATACAAATTCATAACTATGTTGGCAATAAAATCTTGTAATTTGAAAGCTAATTGTGTATGTATGTAATACGTGCTGTAAAAAAAAAGTATATATGTGATTATTTCTCTTTTATTTTTTATAAATTTATATTTTTTTAGTGTCGCAAGAATTAATAGATCTGCACATCAAGTTGTTGCGAAAAACACGTAAATCCGTGTCACCAGAAAAGTGGGAAAGGGCGCTAGTCAAGTTTTGCCACACGTACTCTAACCAGGATGGATGGGAACTTGAACGCTTCGGTTACAAGAAAGCTCGCATTGCTGTTAAACTGCGTTTACTTAAAGTATAAATTATAATTGTATTTTCTTTCTTCTTGTCTGTCTGTAGAATCAAATAGTTAATCTATCTTATATATAATACTAAATACTTTTTCTATTTTAGGTATTATTGGAAACACAATTTGATTTAAATCAAAAGTTTAAGAATGAAGTAAACAAATTGGCAGCTAACGAGTTGCGTGTGGAACCTTTAGGAAGGGACAAAAGTGGATTAGCGTATTGGTGTCAGCTGGATGAAGAGTGCAACATAAGAGTTTATAGAGAAGATTTAGATGAAGAGAATTGGGAATTAGTAGCTCAGTAAGTCTGTCTTATATACTAATTGTAAGTTAAATATTAACAAAAGCTAAACTGTTATTTTTATTAATATGCTGAAGCTATTATTATTTGCATTGTCATTTATTATTATTCTTTACATCTATCAATGCATATATTATTTATAATAGGGATCGAGAAGGTGTTGTTAATCTCATAAGTACCTTGTCAAATGGCGAAATCGGAGCTATACCAATTAATGAGGATAGCAACAGTTTGGAAATCTCTGAGAAACCTATAATTGACACTGGACAAGTAACAACGTCTCCAAGTTTAGAAGACGAAGTTGTGCAAGAAAACGGCGTTCACGAAATGAAGCAGCTACCAAACGGTAGAAGTGATGAGTTAGAGGATGAACAAGAACATGATCAAGATCAAGACCAGGATCAAAATCAAGTTCAGAATGCTACCATTAATGAAACCGAAAAAGAAGAAATTGATGAAGAAGAAGATATTGACGCGGAAGAAGAAGATATGACGAATGATGAAAGTTCCAAGCAGATTACGGAGGAAGACGATTCTCAAGAAATGGTACAAACTCCGAGCACAGAATCAAGGTGTACAAATGATTCATCTTCATCGGCGACTAATTTAAAGATGCTAAACATGAAAGTGGATGTAAAATTGGAAGATGCGAGCCACAGAGAGGCTACTGACGAAACGTCCGCTTTCTTGGTATCAGAAAGCAAACCCTCAATACACAAGCAGACCGGTGTTATAAAAGCTGAAGTTGAAGAACCGGCACCATTAATTAAATCTATAGAAACACCTGTTATTACTTCGTCTCCATTGAAACTAGTAAATATTGCAGAATTGAAGCAATTGCCAGAAGAAAAGTTAGTAAGTCCAACATCTGTTATTGCGCCCTTAAACGCAATGAAAAAACACGGTCCTTCCGACGAGATAAAGGCTCTCGAGAAATTGTCTAGCAAGAATAGTCTACCTTTCTCGACTACAGATTCTATTTCTGTGGGGCACAATAAACTATCCATCAAACCAATCGACCAATTAGCTGCAAATCTTGTAAGGATACAGTCAGAGAAATTGGAAAAGCCAAGTGGGCCGAAATCATTGGAAAAGATTGCAGAAACTTTAGCAAGGTCTAGTAGTATGTTGGGAAATATGATAAACGGAGAGGATGATAGGCTGCCACAAGATTTTTGCGCGAGAAATCAATCCGAAAAGTCGGCAACGCACAGGAGTCATAGAGGCATAGACTTGTCAACATCACCACGTGGTTGGGAAAATGCAAACGAGCAAAATAGACCGGTGGATTTCTCTGGAATTGATCTTTCTAGTCGAAAATTGGGAAAAACAATGGATTTGCCTTCTCCTGGTTACAGGACGCAAGATTTCCAGCATCGAGAAATGGATCTGAGTACGAAGAAGATAAACAAACCAGAAATGTCGAATCTGCCATACGATGCGCGTAGCGTAATGTTACGTAATCATGTGATGGTGGCTGATTTGAGTAAGAGACAAATGCCGTTTACCGCGTACGAGACGCCGTATCATAATACAGCTAGATTACCTGCCAAGGATGAGCACAGATTACCAAGCTATGCGATACTTTCTGATCCCAGCAAGATCACGACGCTGAGGATGAACAGTGCACCACTGAAACGTCCTATAGAGGATGATGACATACAGCAAGATATGCTAAAGAGGATAAGGGCGGATGTAATTCCAATTAGGGGCTCTATAGACAAGAGACCGATGATAAGTGGTAACTGGAGAGACGAGGTGAGTGAGGCTATCGAGGAGCCTATAATGATGGTTCAAGGCGAGGGATCTGGCAGCGACTGCGACGCAGTAAATCCCATTGTTGGAGAGGCTATAGAGGAACCGACGACTTTTTTCTACGGCGAAGGTTCCGGCGCGGAATGTGGAACGGGTAATCCTGGCGACGACGCGTCTACTGACAATAAAGAAAGCAACGAATCAAAAACTGAACCTGACTCAGCTACCACAGCGCTGTCGCAGAATAAGGTTTTAACCGAAGACGAGATATCTACGGGTTCGATACTGTCGAACAAAACCCCTGTAAAATTAAATAGAAATTATCCACAGTCTAATGTAAGCGTAAACGATAATTGTCAAATAGTAGATTCTATACAAGAAAAGCCAAAGTTTAAGCACACGTTAGGCGTCCAGATAATACCTAAAAGTACAACCGGTCCTGTCAAAAGGTTGTCCAGGTGGGATGTGGGAAAACCAGAAGAGAAGAAAGAATGTGACAGTAGTATCATATCAAATGAAGGAGACATATCAGTGAAAAAAAATACAGATGATCATGAGCGTGATAATGTGGAAGAGAAGCTGCTGAATGTGGATGCTGAATCGGCCAAAACTAAACATGAGAATTCCGCTGATGTGGATCAAGGCGTTAAAGTAGATGACTTTGTAAACATAGGCAGTGAAGCCATCGAAGATAGTGTTAAATTACAAGTGCCCGACATAAGTTCGGAAAATATAAGTACGAAACAGGAAAGAGACTGTACGCTTCAAGAGCCTATGCAATGCGATTCGTCGATATCGTCGTGCCAAGCGGACACTTTGCAAGAACCTGAACCATGTACAGATCCTGAACCTACGACTGATTCAGCCACTACACAAAATTTATTTGATTCGAGTAGCGTGGTTTCGCGCGAACCAGATACTCTCGAAATAACGAATAATGAATGCAAATCAGCAGCTACATCTCCGCCGAGATTTTTTTTTGGTCCCAATTGCATCTCGTATACTTCGAAATCTGATGAATTAGGATCTCAATCGGAACAAAGCCTGACTACGTCCATTCACGATAAAACGGACACTGTGCAATATGAATGCGTATCTTCGTCGAAGTCAGCGGATGATACTGTTTATTCGTACAAGACGGAAGATTTTGATTTGACGCAAACAAACAATAATTCGTTGAAATCAGATGTGTTTACTTTGGAATCTGACAGCGTTTTATGTGGAAATAATAGCAAAGATATCGAAAAAATTGAAGCGCCAAGTAACACATGGAATCAAACAAAGGAAGAAATTTTGACACCCAATAGCTCAGTAGATCCAAACACCGCGTCCGAGTACAATGCTGCTAGTTCATCTGTCGCGCAAATTGAAATAGAAGCGAGCAAAGAGTCAAGTGTGCAAGAATCTATTTGTATGGATAAAAAAATGGCAGAGGATGATTGCACAAAATTGCATACAAGTCCTATGTCAGAAGTGGTAACTGAAAGTATTAATGACATAAGTGTAACTGAAGAAGATTCAATTAAAATCAATTCGAATAGCGAATATAATGTTCAGCCAGCAGAATGTGGGATTGTCGAACCATCGCAATGCGATCAGTCTATCGATTCTGAAAATCTTGTAAGTACAGAGAGTCAAGAAGATTCTTTTAAAAGATCGGACGATGTGACATCACAGCTATTGAATGATAAAGAGGATAAACTACTGGCCGAAGACTCTAAAAACGAGAATGATTATCAGTCTGATAGTACAAATGTTTATAAGGAAGAGCAAAACAGAATTGAATCCGAGACAATGGCGCATTCGTCTTTATTGCCACTTACACAAAATTCGCAAGCAGAGCTAGCTGATCTCAGGGAATTTGAGGACGTTAACAAGTCAAACGAACTATTAAATTCGATTTCCACGAATGAAGTGGAATCTACGAGTTATCAGGAAGCAAATAGGCTCGAGAAAACCGATCTAGATTTCATCGGAGAGAATTGTGACAAGCAGAGTGACAAGAATGACAATTTCTCCGAAATCGATGGCCAGGAAGATCATTCAACCGACACGGATAATGAGAAAATGAAAGGCCTGACTGGTTCTGATGCTGACTCGTTGTGTGTTAACTACGATAAGAATAGCGAAAGAACTGATGCATTATCTGATATAGGAACCCACGATGATGGGTCAGGTGATTCTGAAGAAATTAAATCCAAAGGATTGAACGATGTGCAAGTTAATGATACTGTGTTCGATATACATTCTGAAACACATCTTCCTGAAAGTTCTGTGGTGACCAGTTCGGAATCGGTTCGAGAAAGTGATAAACACAATGTAGTTCCTACTATAAGCAGTTCAGACGATGCCTCTGCACAAGACTCTTCATCTCAAGAAAGCGAACCTGTGCAAATAGATGATGAAAAAGGTGAAAATACTTCGTCTGATACTGATAAGCCTTCTACGTTCAATATTTCGCCTATAACGGTGCCTGAAATGAATATTTGTGAACAGTCTGGTAGTGTCGAAACTATGAAAGAAATTAGCTCATCTAATTTAATTCAGTCTACAAGCGAGTACGCGGACAATGTTTCTGAAAATCCCAGTTCTTGCATTGATCAAGATTCGAATGGTGAGATGGTTATAGATGATCGTGTGTCTGAATCGAATGAATCGTATAAAGAAACTGAGGAGACTGCAATGAATGATGAAAAATCAGGAAATACAACGCCAAAAGATACAATGCAAGAAGATACAACGCAAGAAGTTACAACGCAAGAAGTTACAACGCAAGAAATTACAATGCAAGAAAATACAACACAAGAAAATAAAACACAAGAAAATATAATGCAAGACGATAAAATGCAAGAAGTTACAATGCAAGAACATACAATGCAAGAACATTCAATGCGAGAAGATACAATGCAAGAATCAAAAGAATTTGAGAAAGAAGCTCCAGTTCTTATGAATATTGCACATGAATCTTGTCAGTTCGAAATTGACTTATCAGTGACGAAAACTGAAATCTTGGAAAAAGAAAAATCTGAAATTGATGCAGAAAGCAGAATTTCTAACGACCTTAAAGAATTGACTGTAAAAGACAAGAGTAAAATTTGTAACACCGATCAACAAGATACGATACTTGCGGAGGCTTGTAAAATTAATGTAAGTGAAGAGATTGCTGAAAATGTTACAAACAAAAATTCAGAGATAGATACAACTGTAACTGTCGAACAATCGGAAATAAACATTGTAGATATAATTTCTCAGGAATCACAAGTAAAAATCGTGAATGTTAACAAACAGTCACTAGTTGCGAATTATGATAGCGATTCCAATGATAATGGTAGCGATAATGTTTTCGAATCTGATGTGACACAAATAAACGATTCTAAAGATTGTGCTGTTGCCCCCATAGAACAAAAAACGGATGAAGAGCAGTACAAAAAATCATCTGAGAAAGAAAAAGATATCGACAGCACAAATTTAGTTTCTGCTGATATGCCTCAAGAATCAACGTCCGAACTACAAATCGAACCTTCAGAAACGAAAGTATTGAATCAAGATATAACTATAGTCACAGAGCAATACATAAAAATTAAAGAACAAAAATGTGTCGACGAAACACAAATCAAATCTGCCTGCAATAATCTTGAATATCGTTCTGATCAATCAACAATGCTTTTAAATAAGAATGAACTTCAAGAGGAAATGAACATTCAGGATATTCCTACTACTGATAATTCTAAAGTGTCAGATGTGACGAAGCTTTCAGTAGCTCCGGTCACGATTCAGGAGACAACTGAATTTCTTCAAAACAAAAGTTTTGAGATGACTATCGGTCATAGCGAGAAAAATAGAGAATATCTCAATAATTCAATTGATAATACGAAAAAAGTCGAGATGCAAGCCACTCGAAATATTCTTGAGGCAACGGAAAAGGCAGATTGTTTAATATCTAAAAATGATTTCAACGAAAGTGATGCAAATAAAAGCATAAAGGTTTCGCTTACTCGAGAAAGCACGGAATGTAATGCTATGGACAATCAAGTGACTGACATACATGCAACAGAGCAAGCAAAAAATATGGACGAGAAATTAGATGTCAATTTAGATATCGAGAATATCGCAAAATCGAAAAGTGTAAATGAACTTAATTCTGAAGAATTGCCTATTCCGTGCAAAAGATTTAAAGAAGATCTCGACCATGGTAATGAAGACAATAAATGGGACGAGAAGTCGCAAGAAGAATGTTTGACTAAACCGTTCACGGAAGAAGTGAATTTACCATTAATTCAAACAGAATCAGGTATTATGTTAGCAAAGTTGGATAGTACTTTAGATGAGGATAAATCACATATGTGGAAAACTGAGAATGCAAGTTTAGAAGGAAGCACGTCTATGGTTGCCTTGTATAATTCAAATTCAATGTCCACGAAGATGGACAGTGTTAATAACTTGGACAGTTGCAACAATCAAAATGAGCCTTTTAGTATAAACATGAATGTAAATAAGATTACGGAAAATTTTGATAAGAATGAGCCTTCAGATGCAAATAATGAATCGACAACATTTTCCGCTCAGAAGATTATTTCAGAAATTGGTACTGTAAAATCTGATCCAAAGAAAGAAGCCAGTAAGAGGCTGATCGATGTCTCGGATATAGAAGATGTTCCTCCGTTAAAGTCTAAGCCTCCGTGTATAGAAACCGATGATAAGACACTGGGAAATTTAACAGATTCCGATATGCAAACGCCTAAGACTTTAGATACTTCCAATGAGGCCGAAAAGTTAAAGCTACAAACCGAGGATGAAACGAGATCAACGATCTCTACAACGCAATTGTTTCAAAATGATTTCGGTATAGTAAACGATTCCGTGGCTGTTGCTGAAGGTTCGAAGAAGGTCGATTTAGAAACTGCAGAGAGGGAAGAATCTTCCGAAATTCAGGACATTGAGATGAAAAATATTTCTGAAGCTTCTGATGATTCGACAGGCGTGGATAATGAAGATGTTTTTAATATACCAGAAGAAACAGATCCCTTAGCATGTTCTGATGATGCTTTAAAGAATATTACCGAAGATGCATCTGACACTTCTAAGATAAGTATTCGCGTAAAATCGGCATCTGATTTAGTTTATGAGGGATGGAAATTGGATAGCACTACAGAAACGCCAAAGATCTCGCGAAAGCGGCGAAACAGCGCTCATGAATCGAATTCTGAGGATGGAGCAGTGAAGCAAGAAGATGAAGAAATGATGGGTGGCAAAAGGATGAAGTTACGCGCAAAACGTTTGCCGGATAAAGAATTACGAAAGTCCATCGAGGAAAGTCGTGGAATGGCGATGAGCTCCGAGGATGAGGCTGTGAAATGTGATCCTGATAATGCAGTGGAGCATGCGAATAAAGAGGGCAGCGGTGATGATCCGAATATTATGCAAACAACAACGAACGACAAAAAAATTAGGGGTCGTCCTAGGGGTAGAAAGAGGCGTGGTTTCCGGGGTGGTGGACGTCCGAGTCGGCCAAAACTCGCAGAATTTCAGGGCGATCAGACGTCGCCTGGTGCTCATCTTGATGAAACACCTAACGATACTTTAAATACAGCACAGAAGAAACGGAAAAAACGTAAGTATACATATGTATAGTGATATGAGATATGCAGTATTTGTGAAAGTCTGTTAATTGAAAAAACTTTTTTTACAGGAAAAATGGTCTTAGGCTTAGAAATAGGTAGAGATATCTCGTTGGAGACGGATACACCAGTAACAGCACAGGATGAAACGCCTGTTAGGCAATCAAGAAGAATAGCGCAGTTGAAAATAAAGGAACAAGCAGACAGGCGTAGAATCGAGGAGGAATCTATGCGTGAGATAGAAGAGAAAAAAGAATCAGAAAAGAAAAAAAGAAAAAAGCAGAAGGTAATTGTTTTATGATAAACATATGGAAAACTGTAACTATAATTTATATAATGTTACATAATATCTTATGTGTCGCATAGCCGGAAAGTGAGGAGGAAGTTATCATAAAAGAAATTGAAAAGGAGAAAAAGTCTAAAAAGAGACGTCGAAAGAGGAAGAAAAAGAAGATGCTTGCTAAATTTAACGAAGCGAATCCATGGCAGAGTTCATCTGGATCTAGCAGTGACGAAGAGAATGACAATGAAGATGAAGAAGAGGATATGGACGAAGATATGGAAAGCGAAGGATCTTTATTGTTTAAAAGTGATCATGAATTTTCTCCTGAGAGTGATCTCGAAAAGGATCATGAGCCTCAACCTTTAAGACGTGCTAGAACAGCACAAAAGGGTAAGTTCTTTGCTAAAGAGAAATTTATATATAATGGGACTCTTATTCTATTATATCTATCTTCCATTAGCCCAAAGTGATGTTGAGGAAGCTGAGGATGAATATGCCTGTCAGAAATGTGGCAAGGCTGATCATCCCGAATGGATTCTTTTGTGCGATTCTTGCGATAAAGGTTGGCATTGCTCCTGTCTCAGGCCAGCTCTTATGCTTATACCCGAAGGCGACTGGTTCTGCCCTCCATGCCAACATGTAAGTTTATATTTTCTTTATATAAGTTTTTTTATTTTCGTATAATTATTTTGTAAATTGTCCACACATAAATACATAATATTGCACACTTTTCACAAGATTTTTATATATATGTCAAATGTACTTAATAAACTTATCTTTCAAGACTTTATTGGTGACCAAATTACGGGAAACTCTAAAAACGCTAGATCAGTTAACAAAAAGACATGAGAATGAAGTGCTACGAAAGAAACGATTGGCTTTTGTCGGCATAAGTTTGGATAATGTACTTCATAAAGGCGAAACACAACACGGATCGAAAGGATCGCAAGCATCCAGTCAAGAATCAGACAACGGTGAATATCAGTATTTTATATTGCATTTGTTTAAGTTCTTTTAAATAATGTGACATTATGTTAATTAATATTATCGTGTATTACTATAGTATACGCGATATTAATATATTTTTGTAGAATCTTCAGAATCTTCTTCGTCGGGCACCAGTTCCGAAATATCGAGTAGCGAGGAAAGTGAGGAGCCAGTTTATCAGTTACGAGAACGTCGGTGCGCCAGCACCTACAAGTTTAATGAATATGATGATATGATTAATGCTGCAATTCAAGATGAAGTTGAAGCAGTTCAAGGTGCTGGCAATCAAGGAAGAGGCAAGGATATTGCAACGATTGTTAATGCGGAAAAGGAAGAGGCACAGGTAGGTTGAAATAATTATAAATAGATATATAAAATAGAAATGTAATACGTATTATCAGATGTAATATGCTGCATTTATTTTACAGGCTGAAGCGTTAAAAATGACGCAATTAGAAGAGGACAAGGATGATACGGAATCAAAGCCGGAAAAAGAAAGTGATGAAGAATATAAGCTTGAGAATGAAGATGTGATCGATGACATAGAAGAGGAACAAAATACGGTTGCTAGGAACAAAATACGATTGTTAGCACGTAAGAAACATCGGAAGCTGAATAGCCTTGACATAAGCAGTGAAGACGATCCGGATAGTGACGAAGATTTCAAGGGTACAAGCTCCGAAGATGAGGAGGACTTTGATGATCATATCACATCATCTGATGACAGCAGCTTTGCCGATGTGAAACGACGTGGTAGAAAAAGTGATTCGCGACCTGTTAGAAGATCTACTAGAGCGCGCATGACTAGGGCCTACGATGATGATTTTAGTAAGTTTTGGCAATGAAACTATTCTATTTTTTAATATCTATATATCTTCTATGCGTATTTATTAATTTATTCCTGAAACCGATTATATATAATAATTTCATTTTTTTTTCACTCAAAAAACCTCTAATCAACTTTTTAAATTAAGCTATAAGAAGGATAAGAGTAAAGATTGAACCCGCGGAATTTGTTCTATAATTGACTATTTTTATTTGAAAACATATGTCATATTTGGATTTTATACAAATATTTTGTTACATAAATATATTATTTAATTTAATTGTATAATTTACATAAATAATTAAATTTTTATCTGAAAATTTTAAATTATTTTTCAAATAATTATCATTTATACATTTTATTTATAGAAATACAATTTAAAGAATTAAAATAGACATACAGAATTTTTGAAATACAGTAATTTATATTATCTAAGTTACATTAATCTTCATAATAAAATATTTGATTATAATTTTAAAGTAAAACTTTAAAAAAATTATTTAAATGAATTTTGTTTTAGTTAACGATGACAGTGACGAGAGTGCTCGACCAAAGAGAAAGAAATCGCGATCCATATGGGGAGATTCGGATAGTGAAGATAGCGATAATTCGTGGAGGCAGAGAAAGAAAAAGTACGAAATGCGTAATATATAATATATTAATATATAATATATTAAAAATAATATATTAAAAACATTATTATACAGAAAAATGTTTAAAATATTATTTTTGAAATTATTGTAGAAGCAGAACAATATCAACATCCAGAGTCAGGATAGTACCTAAAACAAAGGGCAAAAAGAAAAAAAAGAGAAAACGTATAATAGAATCTGATAATCAGAGCGAAAATGATGAAGAAGATGAGCCGAAAATTGAAGCACAATGTGAACCTAATTTACAAGATTTCAATACTACTCTAAATGAGATAATGGACGTTAATAAACAAGAAAATTTTGAAACTTCTTTAGGTGAAGGCAATGTTGAGATAAAAGATGATAGATTACAAGAAGAATCAACAGCAGCAGTAACAGCAACTGCTGCTGCTTCAGATGTCCCGATTCCACAAATTCAGCAGCCGTCAGAAATAGTACCGATTCAAAAAATCAAAAAGGTAAGTACATTTTAATTAACTCTTGTTACAAAAGTTTAATATTTAATATTATTTTTTTAGGACATTGTGCCTAAACCGAAAAAAGCTCCTGGTATTAGACGAAAAGTATGTATATTTCATATCTTTATTTAACGATTGATTATGAACGGAGTTGATGAATAACGTTACTTGTAACGTCATTAGCATTACAAATTACTTTTTTCGGTATCGAATGGATAACGACGTTACATTTTCTTCTGAGTAATGCAGTTATATTTGTTGTTGAAAAAAGTAACTAATGAAATCATTACTATTACCTTTCTTTTACCTCTCTTTTAGTAGAGAAATAAAGCTCAAAAACTAATAAATGCGTGCGTGCGTGCGTGCGTGTGTACATTTATTTAGTTTTTGAGCTTTATTGCTCTACTCTAAAAGAGAGGAAAAAGAAAGACAATATATATATATATATATATATATATATATCAATTTTTGAGCTTTATTCTTTTTCTTCAGTTTTTATTCTTTATTCTTCTACTAAAAGAGAATTTTGATATCTTTTTTATATTTATCGCAAAAATCTGCATATAATAACGTTTTTCATTGACAAAGTTAGTGCGCACTCAGTGCACTTTAAAGCCGTTGTAACACAAATTGACGTAAAGATATATTTAATAAAAGCCGTTGTAACACAAACGTAAAGATGTCTATTTAATAAAAATTTAGAAACGAGTTAAATCGCGAAATCTTCAATATATTTTATTACGCTAAAATTTTTATTACGCTTTGATAAAATATACTTTAAGCGTTTTATCAATCGAGATATCTCATTTTTATATTCAGATTAGAGTAGTGTACAATACACTAACAGTTTTAATGTGCGCTGAGTGTGCACAAGTTTTGCCAATTAAAAACACTATATATAATATTTTATTATAGCGTTTTCGGCCCGAGTTTGTACTAACTTGGGTTAAAAAATGCTTTGCTATTGGTTGACGTTACATGCTCTACCAATAGGAGAGCACGAAACATTACTTCAACCTAGGTTAGTGCAAACTTCGGGCCAAAGACGCTATTAGTATCAAGAAAAAAAATTAACGAAAAAGTAATGACTCGTTATATTTTGAGTAACGGTAACGAATTACTTTTGCAAATCAATCAAGTAACAATAACGAGTTGCTTTTTAGGAAAAAGAACGGTAACGATATTTTTATGAGATATTGTTGCTAATCTTGATTATAGGTATCCATTTTCAAACAATATTAATTTTATCAAATTTTATTCTTTACAGATTATTTATGGTGGACTTCCAGACGAAAACAAACGAGAAGAAGAAGAAATATTAGGCAGACGGACTCGAGGACGAAAAATCAATTATCGAGAAGAAATGGCGTCAGATAGTGAGGAGGTATGTGACTTTTAACTTTAACGAAATTATCATGTGTATCCAAATCCTGATTATTTTACAGGAACTGAAAAAAGCATTGATGATGAGAAAGACTGGTGAAAGCGAAGATGAGTATGTAATGAATGAGGCTGATGATATGAATGATGATGGAGAAAAGGATTCTGATTCAGGTAACATAATATCTTTATATTTTTATAAAATAATTTTTATAATATAATATTCAAATAAATCGTAATAAATTCAAAGCAGAAGCAATTTTTTTATATAAAATAAGTAAAAAATAAAATAAGATATTTAACAAATTTTACAGAAGAAAAATTTAATAATAATAGATTACGAACTAAGTGATTATTGCTAAAATTTATATGAAAAATTTGATAAACAATTAAACATACTCTGAATAATAAGAATAATCAGATTATGTTATCAATGTTACAAAAATGTTATCAATGTAACAAAAATTTATTATTTTGTACGTAATTTTGTATATAACAAATATCGAATGTAATACAAATATCGAATGACAGTTAAAAACAATATGAAATTTTCAAGAATGTAATTACACAATTAAGAAATAAGAATAATGGTCAAACTAAATCTTCGAAATAATTCTGTGTAAATTTATATAGGATGTATCTAAAATAAGTATAAGATAATTTTAAGATATTTTTCAGTGTTCTTTGTGAAATATTTTGAAGATATTTCTTAAAGATATCTTAAAGAGTTGTCTTTAAGAAATATCTTATATGTTATGTCTTATATATCGATTTTAGACATTTTACTCATTGGGTAACTAAAAAAGAATATTGCAGAAATTACAAAATGATAGAGGACTTATCGACTCAGTTTTTTATTAGAAATCGCACTGTATGGTAATGGGCATTATTTCAGATATATCCTGTATACTACATATATGTAGTCCTTAAACTATAATTGTATATATACTATAATTATACAACTATAATTGTATATAAATAAATCGTAATATAATCAAAGCGTTTTAAGCCTTTAGACCAAGGCCTTAATTTAATAAGATTCTTTGCAATGACTTATATATTTAGACGTACGTATACTAAAGATCACGTGTACATTAAATTATTAAACATTAAATTATTAAATCGCTTGTCAATTTAATTTGTGATACTACAGTTTAATCGGCTTGCGTCAAGACCGAAAACAATTTCGGAATGCAGTTTAAAAAGGCTTACATATATGTAGTATATAAATTCATGTTTTAGAATTATTTCAGCATTAAAGATTTAGCTTGACTGTTTAGGGTCCTTATTTCCTGACAATTAAAAATATATTAAAAGGTAAGACTGTATGAGTTGAACAAACAGTTTCCTATTCTAAACCTATTATCTTTTAATTTTTTTTCTTTCCTTGTCTCTCAACTTATGACCATCCTTACCTTTTTATCTCCTTATATAATTCATTTCATTTGATAATGGCAAAATTGTCTCAGAAATTGTAAATTTTATAAATTTGAATTGAATTATGCTTCTCCTTAAATAGTTTGACGGTTTATTTTTTATATTCTTTAATTAAGATGTTTTATCTTTTTTATGTAAATAAATATCCAGTTGTCTCCAAAACATATTTCAATTATAACTGAAATTAATTATAAATTGATTAAAAGAGGAATATAATTTTATTCATTTTATACATTGACAAGAATATAAGCAAGTATAATAGCTATGTGTAAATTAAATAAGGTGCATTATCCATGCATTTGCATATAATTATTATACTCTTGTTAACTTTCTATTGTGACTTACGTTTGACATATAATAACGGTTCACTAAGATTTTAGAGCGATTTAATAATGATTTAATTTTTATATTTTTAACTTAGCCATTCGATATTGGTATTATACAACGTACAACTCATTTTTTAAATTACAAAAGAGATTATTTCTGAAAATTATTATAATTTATTAAATATTTCATCTAATGTACAAATATAAATAATAATGATTATACAATTATAGATATTAATTGATGTTTTAGGAGATAATTATATTCCTAAGAAGGATGCCCTAAAATTTAAGAAGTCATTGAAGACAAAGAAATCACGTAATAGTAAAAGCCCTGCAGCAAAACGTAAGTCATTATCTGATGACGTACCGAAGCAAAGAAAGAAACCTGGACCGAAGCCAGGAAGCAAGAACAGAGGACGTAAGCAAAAGTTGAAGGATGACATGGATGGAGACATGATTGGCGCAGTTATGGACAATCCTATTGGTGACATAGCATCTAAAATTGATGAGAATCTTCCAGATAATGTAGGACTGGCAGGCACGACGATGTCAGTAGCAAGTTCATTTACCGGAGATGTTCCTGAAGGTTCATTAACAGGTCTTGGTGCCGGAGAGCTGGCTGATCTAGATGATGAGCAGCTCGAGCAGATGATGATGGATGAAGAGTATGGACGTCGACAGTTGGAGCTAGCGGCAATCGAAATAGCAAAAAAGAAGAAAAAGGAGGAACGAGAAGCTAAGAAGTTGGAAAAAGCCCGTTTGAAGGCTCTGGAGATACTGGCGGCAGAGAGGCAGAGAGATCCCAACGCACCCGAAGGAACGGATGGTGAGGTGCCCAAGAAAAAGAAGCGTGGACGTCGCAGCAAAGCCGAGATCCTTGCTGAACAGATGCGCAGAGATGGTGCATCAAATCTGGGCATCGTGCCGGCTTCGGCCATCGGTGGAGTTGGCACGCCGGATGGCGTGAGTAATATGTCACACAACATGAATCCTGGTACCTTATCTACGGGTCTGACGTCAGAAACAGATAGGAGTATTGAAGGAGGACACATGTCTCTTATGACTGGACCGGATGGACAACTTTTCAATCCGGATGGCACTCCAGTGAAGCCGAAACGACGAGGTCGTGGTAAAGGCAAGAAGACTCTTGCAATGGAAGCGGCTAGAGCCGCGGAAGCGGCAGCTAAAGCCGCGGCCGAAGTTGGTTTGATCGGCATGGGTACTGACTCGAATTCAGACATGAAACAGAATGATATACCAAACGTTCTTCCTACGCCAGGTAGTAGTACATCTGGTTCGGCGCCCTCCACACCACCAGCGAGTACCGTACCTACACCAGGCCCTCCATCGACGCAGTCGCCAAATTCGCAGCCAGTTTATCCATCGCTACCCGGTCAACAGTCTTCCGTCATCACAAGAATGCTTCAGTCCCAACCGGTTTCCAGCACTCCACAGTCATTCACCGCGGCGGCGGCAGCGATGGGCCACAAATATTTCGGTGGACCCAACGCTGGTGGACAAATAATGGGCGGTCCACGAACGGGATACGAGATGCAACCACGTGCCAGGATCCCATCCCCTTATAGACAGGCAGGTCAATCATCTATACCACCGCATTTTGCCGCGGTCAGATCGGGCACGCCACCAATGCGTATGCGAGTACCCGGGCCACAAATGTATCATACGCCACACCATCCAATGGACCCATCCCCATCGGGTGGTGGACCGATTTCCATTACCAATAGAGATCGCAGTTCGCCCTTGACGCCCGGCGGACCGGCGATGATTCCACCGTCAGCTGGTAGCCCACTGGCCAAGGGTGGTCCAACGCCGCCACCGCCACCCCCACCATATGTGCGGAGTGGTCCACCAATGGCTAGGTTTGCCGAGAATCCTATGGGACCCAGGCATCAGATGCCGCCGTTTACTAATGCCTCGCCTGTAAATCACAATATGCAGCAACCTTCACCACCTCCCAATCGACCGCCCGGTAATTTTTCACCGTATCATCCGCCTCCGCCACCCAATTATCACTACGGTGCCTATCCGCCACCTCCGCCAATGTCTACAGCGGATGATGCAGCTGCCTACCAGAGTTCACCGTATCCTTCGGAACATTTCTCCTCGCCGGCAGACAACCAACCACCGATTCAAGGACCGCCTCAGGCGCCACCGCAACAATCGCATCCGAATGATGAAGACCATGGGACCGGCGAATTTGGCGGCTTGGTATCTTACTTTAGTAGCCAGAGAGAGGACGATCTCGATTCGTAGCATGAGTGAGAGCTTGGCCAACCCTAAATCATTAGGTAGGGGGAGCGTGCCCAGGTAAGATCGCAACTTTTGCTGCAGAGGGAAAAGTGGTAACGTAGACGCACGAAGTAGAACACGAACTTTGGATAATCTAACTTTTCAAGGATATTAGTGCGTATATCACGTGGAAATAAAAAACTATAGAGTCTTCCTCTTCGACCTCTAAAGCAAACAGTTGTCCTGTAATCCTTGCACTTCTTACGCCGCCAGAGGCAAATCTAAGGTTGGCCAAGTGTAGAGCGAATGGAATCATAGTAACATGGCGGAGCCTATTTTTTAAGAGTTGTAAGTTTTTCTGTAATTAGTTTTCAGTTTAATTGGATTTGTATGCAACAACGTATGATCGTAAAAACTTTAAATGAAGACATAGCGGTCGTTTCGTCTATGATAAGGTGAAAGATCTGACCAGAACCATTTTTTACCATTATTCATTATAATCCGCTGAAAATTCAAAGTTGAAGTTATTTCCAGAAAGTTTTAGGATGAGAATGAAATATTCATTCTTCGCGAAATAGTAGTGTGTCTTGTGAAAGAAGAAAAAAATGATAAATTGATCATTAATAATGACAAGAAAGGAATAAAAATTATCGAGTGATTTTGAACGACATCGTTATTAACATGTACATATTGTAAATATTCCATAAATCCTTTAGATTATGTATTACATGTATTATATACACACAACACATGCAGTCATGCAGAATACTACAAAAATTAGTGCGGAAAGGGCACAAATGTAATATTTAAATTTAATTCAAAAGAATGACATCTGAATATTATAAATTAACAAACAGTGTGACTATTACTATAATTATTTATAAAGAAAAAGATTAAGAATTTATAATAGGCAGTATATTGTATTTTACAAATTTTACTTGATAATTCTATGAGAAATCATTAATATAGTTATATTGAAGAACAGGAGGCTGCTTTAAATGTATCCTATGTGAAAAATAAACAGAATGGATTTTAACAAAATCAGCTGTTAGCGTAATTGGCGATGCATGAAGAAATTTTATAATGTCATGGCATGCATTATTTACATAATCCTACGTCTGTATGATTTTGATTCAGACATGTGCAAATATTTTATGTATATCGTGCCGTCTTTCAATAAAAAAAATAGAATTATATATATTATTTATATAATATAATAACATAAATTACGTATAATTATATAATTTGGAATAATTATATTTTTTGAAGTAATTTTAATTTAAAAATAGTTTATATTATCGGCGTGTATGATGCGTAATTTAAAGGACAACTAACTCGTTCGCACTACCTGGTGTTTCTTTCTGCACTCCCACTTTGTCAGTATCTATATCCTTATCTATGATATTTACATTAAGTGTTGTATATGGTCTATCTGGATTTCGTCCAACGTAAAAACTACTTTCATCGACGTATGATGTAGATAGAATGGTCGGTCGATATAAATGTATGTTCGAAAGGTATTTTGAAAAAGTGACTATCAAAAATCTTTTTTGGATCGATTTGACCAACATTAATTAATTTTAATGTTAGTCAATTCTGATTCTTTCTAATAGCAAAAAAAGATACGTAACTAATTAAAATTTGATGTATTTTCGATCTTTATATTACGCGAATAATCATATTAAGGCCAAGTATGAATATCGATCAATTTTGAGTGCAGGAAGGAAATCGAGATAGATTAAAATGTCCACTGGACAAATGTACTGGTGGCTGGTAGTAAACTTCGCTGAACGCGAAGTTTAAGTTTCAATTTTTCGAATGTTATAGATGATCATGACAGCCTCCTGCTCTTTGAAGTTAAGGCCGCTAGTGGCCGCATGCGATGGAAGAAGAAGAAATCATGTATCTGTTTAGTTATCACACGTACATGCATACCTAATATAAATAGAAGCTATATGAATAAACAAGAAAAGGATATTACATTATCTTAGGATTAGCTTGCTTGGGAGAATTTCCTTTACTACGTTGAACGTTTTACGACCGAATCGAACGGTTACACACATATACACGTATGAAACACCCACAGACATGTACACAGACTCTACATGCAGTATAATGTAATAGAGGATTTATTACCACTAATTTTATTATTTTTACACCTATTACGATGTATATCGATTGTACGCAGTTTGATGTACAATCACTATTGTCTTCTTCTTTAGGCACAGCATGTCTTTGAGGCCGCTGGTTCTTAGGCTGCGCCTCGAGGAACCAACTCTATCATGAAAGCGATTATTGCTATCTTCTTTTTCTTTAACGTGCAATCGAGCAGGAGTGATTAATCTGCGATCTTATATATTGATGATGATTCATAATCATAAAGATGTATTTGATTCAAATCGGAAATTGTATATTCAGTGAGATTCTTTTTTGATCGACGACCTTCTATTATATGTGCATCAATTATGAGCAATTAATTAGGAGCGATGGTTATTTAAAAATTTGACTGATTCAGCGCACTAGCGACCTGTATTTTTAAAAAATTAATATTAATCTGAGAATTGAGAAAGTGAAATTTGTATTTTCTCGAATTTTCAAAGAAATGTATCGAGCTTGCTGGTGCGCTGAATCGTTCTTTGTATTGTCAAGCGTATTGTTCAGCTAAGATGAAGATACCAGTAAAGATCATTGATAGTACAGAATATCTTTATAAGTACATATAGATATATATTAAAATATATTCAATTCAGAGATTTCGCACATTTTCTAAATCTATGTTTTTTATGCGTGACATTGCATTTAGCGAAATATTCTCTCACATTGACATATAAATTTATATATAAATGATATATTTCGAACGTATTTCGATACATAATAGTTGCTAACAGTTGCTAAGAAAATTGAGTATTATAAAATGCGACATAAATAATTTGTTTTTAAATTTGCATAAAAATATTGGAAATATTATCATATGGTTACTTCTCGTTATCTTCATAGTTTTTTTCCTCGAGGCGTAAATTAGCAAAGTGGCTCGATAAGACAATAGTAAACATGGTGCAGTTTAGCTTTTTCTTTTGATAAGGGTCTAGACCAAACGCAATTATATTACATGTTGTAGCCTAAATAAAAGAATTTTCTAATAAAATTCAATATATTGAAATAATATTGTCAAATCTTTTTACTTTTCTTTCGCTTTTACTTTCTAATCCTTCGCCTCGTCTTATTATATTTTTATAAAATATAAAATAGAATTTTTAATAAAAGTATATCTTTTAAAAAAGATACGCTAATATATACATAAATATATTCATAAATATGCAATGAATATTTAAAAAAAACTTATATTTATACACATCAAATTTCTGTTTATGATTCTGTTGATTATTTTAATCATTTTAAACTCGCGATTTAAAATTTACATAAAAAGATAATAAATACGTTTAATATAATATATATCGTTAAAGATATATATTTTTAAATATATTTATTGAATCGTTATTGCATATAATTTTTGGATGCATTAAACATTTATTATATATAAACGTTAGGCAATTGCACTAATATCAATTATATATATTTTTATAGGAATAGAATTTTTTAGGACTTTTTTTGTATGATATATACAATACTTAGCTAATTATATTGATCTTATACTCATTTTTTATTTCTACTTATTTTTGTACTCATTTTTAAATTAACTTTTGAATAAATATAAGTTTTTTTAATACTTATTGCATATTTGGAATGTATTTATGTAGAATAGAGTTGGCTAAGTCGTATCGATCTAAACGAAACATTTTCTTCTTAAAGATGACACAGATGTAACGATAATAACATGACTCAAGTACTGTCATTTTTGTTTTGTCTTCAGCGATCCATTTATGATAATATTCAAAATTAATTTTGTTCGGTATTTGATCTAAGTTTTTTTGTACAATTTAAGATGTTATCAGTATAAGGTGAGTAATTGAATTATAGTGTATTATAACTATATATAATTGATATTTAAATATAATCTCTTTTCGAATATAGTATTATTAATTTTAACAAAATATTTTTGTAAGTTATGTTATTGGCAAATTCATAAAACCACAGATAGTTGAATAAATCGTATTTGTTGTTAGTCTTTATATTGTACTTACATTTAAAATAAAATAAGATATTAAAATTGAGTAATTGAATAATATTTTTGTAATTATTATATCTTGATATTTGTATATAAGAAAAAATATGTTTGTATTGAGCGTTTTTTTAAAACAATTACTCAAAGTTATTTATAAATATTATTTGTTGGATTTAAAATTTAAAAAATTTAGATTTTTCTTTGTAAAAACTAATAATTTTTTATATTAATTACAATATAATTAATATATTATTATATTGGGTTAGGATAAAGTCCTTTTACAAGTTAGTAAAAAGACTTTTTTAATAACTTATATATTCTATTTTTTAAAAATTGGTAATTATACTACTTGAGCAACATTTCAGCTTTAAGAATTTGTATTTTTAATTGTGATATGAGCATTTTTAACGAAGTTACGGAATACAGTCAGAATGTTCTTTTTTACTTAATCCGCGAGTAATTCGGGAACAAAAAAATCATAGAAATATTTTAAAAAAATGATTTTGTAGGGAAAGTTTCAAGCTTTCGCGATAGATAATCAAAAATGTACTCAAATTTTTTTTGGGTACGCTACAAATCTACAAAGTGAAAAAAAATTTTTTTCATTTTTTTCATAGTTTTCTGTATATAAAAATTACAAAACTTACATAACTTCAAAAAATATAATAACCATTCAAAATATTTCAAGTTTTAAAACCCTTTTTTAAAATTTTAATTTTGATCATTTTTAACGAAGATATTGAAGAGAGAAGGTCTTTTTATCAACTTGTAAAAAACGTTTTTCCTATCCTAATATAATTTAAATTAAATAAAAAAATAATTAAAATAAATAATAAAAATAAAAAATTAAATAATTTAAATAAAATAATTTAATAACTTTAAATCATTTATTAAATTATTTATTTAACAACTTTAATTGGAACATGATCTTTTCATTTCATATCAAATAAATTTTTTAATACTTGCGGCATGTCTATCAATGAGACATTCTCGGTTTTCTTTGTAGAGAGAAACCTGAGAGAAGCTATGCCTTTTTCCTTCGAAATCGCCCGTACATTAACGATAGTACATCCATTTTCAATTTAGGAATTACGTAACTACAATACATTTTCTGATACTATCAATAAAACTATCATCGAAGATGTCTGATTCGTCTCTATACTAAATCCTCAGGATTATTATAGAAGCATGCCGATCCATAGAAGGGATAGTTTAAGGGATGGATCCTAAACAAAATTTTAATTTTAATTTCGCATTTCCTACATACGTAAATAAAAGTTGTTGAATTTTAATAAACAAAATTGAAAATTCAAACAAATTAATTTAGTGAATTTTATTTTATAATATTTATCTTATAATATCTTATAAAATTACAAAGTTATATTTCTTTATGCAAATTTTCAGCCTGTTTTTATGAAATATATTTGCGAGTATGTATCAAAGTCTCTATAATTATTAGTAATTATAGAGACTTTTAGTAATTTCAATCTTTTCTAAATATATATTGTCAATTTAAGATATAATTTAATAAAAACGAGCTATAGAAGCCTTCCACCTCACCAATTTTATCGGTCCTCTTTTCGGTTCTCTTTGTAAGTATACTCACCTATAAAAAAAAATCGAGCTACTAATAAATTTAGTTTAGTAGCCTGTTTTTGCAGATAAACATATTTTTAATTTATTTTTTATTTTGATGTTTAATTATTTTATTGTATTTCACTAATGAAATTTATTGCAATAACTTTTTAAATATTATTCTTTATTATTTTATTAATACAATAATATTATTCTTTATACAATTTAATATTATAATTATAATAATTATTTATAATATACCATTATAAATAATATACCATAAAAAATATAATAAAAATAATAATATAAGAGGATTAACAAATTTAGTAATGCGGAATTATATAATAACGACGAAAATATATACAACACAAATTGATCATTCTTGTAGCCGAACCATGTTATGGATATATGTAAAATTATGTAATTTGTAATTTTCTTAATACACTTAACTCTCTAATTATTTATTGTAATTAGATACTTTAATTTAACTCTTATTTATCTTGATAATTTTAATTACTGTGGATTTTATAGACATGCACCTTTTCCATTAGATGGAAAGAGACAGTAAATGTATCTAGAAATCAGTAAATATTGTATCTTCTATTCTTTATAGTATCGAACGACACGCATACTCAAAATGACAATGAGAAATGATCAGCAATTTTAAATATATCATGCAGTGATCTTTTAACCGATTATAATTGACGAAATCTTACAAAAATGGTAAGACGGATGCGAGCTATGTATTGGAGGAAGAATGGCAATATTTCCTTTCATTCATAAGTATAATACTTAATGAATTTTGAAATGTAGTAATAAAGCATAATTACTGCCATTTCTATTTCATACATTGATGACACAGGTCAAGTCTACATGTCGGCTTATAATTGTCTTTAAAGTGGGACATTATATAACTTAGAGACGTCTCCAAGTCGTCTAAAGTCGACTTACGGACGTCCATTTTTCAGACATCTAGAAGCTAATAGTCGACTTAGAATCGACTTATACTCGTATTCATAGTATTCAAGTCTTATATTTAAGGCTTCCTTAAATTTATCTTTAGATAATCTATGAATTATTTTATTGGCTGCTGAGCATTTAAAAAATAAATTTAAAGAAACCTTAAGTACAAGGTCTGACTATGAATACGGGCATTAAAGTCGACTTTGTGCTGTTAGGATTGTTAATCATTATTTAATTTTTCAGTTAATAAATTAATTTAAGACTATTACTGCACACACTATTACTGCAAATTATTCTATGTTTCAAAAATTTTTTAAACTTACATATAATATCGATCATGATCGATCATTCAATAAAATAATTGTTACGAATTATTTAAAGTAAAAAATATAAAATAAGTTTCAGAAACTTCTTTAAAACATTAAATAAGAAATTAGTCAGAAGTATTGTTATTTAAAATAATAAATACATGGCTGTGTTCCAAAATTGTTTGCCAACGCTGGCAGTATTATCAACACTGTTCCAAAAATCATCGTAGCAAGCTGTGGCAGTATTGCGAGAGAGTAAAGACATTCATCACTAATTTTGTCATTTCTTGCTGTGGCTGTTGTGGCTGAAGAAGTGAGGCAGCTACAATATCCAAGATGGCGAGTATTGTTCCAATTTGAAATATGTATTCGCACCAATTGCATGCTAAAATTGAAACGCTGTTAGTAGCATGTTTTTATGACGACATACCTGTAGTGCTGGCAATCAATTTTGGAACACATCCTAAATAACTTTTTACTTTTGGAAATAACTATTTCTCCTATGGATAGTCGACAAGCTTCTATTCTGAGGATTTAGTACAGAGACGAATCACATTTTTTTTCGACAATACGATTTTATCGATAATGTCAGAAAATGTATGTAGTCCCAAGCTTCGCTTAACTCTAAAATCAAAGTTGGTCTTATAGACAATCGAGTCTTAGAGACTTAAGTTGTAGACATAAGTAACACACAAGTTTTGGCATATGACATATGATTTATTGCCGTCTCTTAAGACCATTCTACACAAACTTGCATAGCCGCATAAACATAAGTTTGTATGGAATAATCTTTAAAGTACGGCAATAAGTTGTACGTTATACATGAAAGTTTGTGCGTTATTACGTCTACAATTTAAAGTCTAAGTAAAAAAACACAATAAGCATCAGAGAATAACAAGCTATCCAATCAGAGAGTTCTGAGATATAATAACGAATTTACATATCAAAGCTCTAATTGGACACTTATTATTCCCTGTTGCCTGTGCCTTGTGTTTAAGTCTTAAGTGTTACGACAATTCTTGTACTTAGACTCTAACTGGACCGAAATTCGTGGACATAGCGAAGAATATAATCAAAAAATCATGGATGTTACCGACCGGATCATGGACATTGGCTACGTAGTTCAATGTTCACATTTTGTGAACATAGAGGCGTTTCAAAATAAAGCAACAGTTAAATCCTGGGTATGGCCGCTCTCAGGCTTCTCTCTTAGTACTAAACGCACTTATTGCATTCCGTTGATGTCTGATTGGACGAAATTTCATCCCCATCTTCCCCACCCTATTATGCGCAATGTTTCTCATCTTTAGAATTCCACCATGTGTAAATCATTACAAGAATACCGGTTTGTAATCTCACTTGTAATTTTTTCGGTATAATTACTACAAATACTTCAACGCGTTATTATTTATATATTAAATTTATGATCATAAAAGTATTGCCGCGTATCAAAATGGAGACCAATCATTTTGATACTATTGACGAAAGGTATAAATATTTTTTAGAAATGCAGCTTTGTGTTTGTCTTTATTTAATACTGTAAATATATATTTCTTTTCTTGATAATAAAAAAACATTCATGTTGCAGTGCAAATGAGAATGTAATAGGAGCCGAGACTGTTGATGTAGTTTTGGAAGAAGCTGAAATAGTGGATTGTGATGCTGATGAACAACAGGATGATGACATTCAGTATCACCTGTATGCAATAAATAGACGTAATAATACAGTAGCATACAAAGTTATGCAGGTCAGCAACGATAATAGAGAGGATAACGAAATTTCGATAGCTACTCCTGTGAATAATACTGTCCAAGTTTTGACTGCACCACTAAATGGACAATTATACGTACTCAGTAATAGCAATGACATTGTAACAACAGAATCCACTAAAGCAGTTGTACCTAGTGTAGCTAAACTGCATATAGAAGGAACACAGAATATTATAACCACTGTAAAGAAGGTAAATCATTTAATATTATTGATACATTTTACATTATCATTATTTTGTGTTTAGAAAGATAATTATATTTAGAGGGATGAAAGACGAAGGGTAACACATAACGAAGTTGAAAGACGTAGAAGGGATAAAATTAGCAGTTGGATTTCTAAGTTAGCAAAACTCTTAGCAGATTGTGAGCAGTACATGGATGAAGAAGATACAAAACCGAATTTAGAAACACTAGTAAGATATTTGTAAATTCTTATTAAATAAATAGAAAGTTTGTTAGTTATAAATCAATATAAGAAGGATAATGGCTAAAGATGCGAATAAATTATTTACTATTACTTAATTTATTTTCTTTAATTTTTATTCGTTCTTGACTGTTGTCCTTGTAAATTTTTAATCTTCAACTGTCGTTGTGAGTCCATTGAAACTTTATCAAATTTTTTAATATCAAAGTCCATTAATAGTGAGGATCAATGCTAATTTTTAGTTTTTATTATTAATTTTGATTAAAAATGGAGTAAAAGAATAAGTGAGAGTTTAAACATCAAAAAGATATAATAAAAAGGTTTATACAATTATTGGTTTCTTCATGATATCGGTTAAGGGTTGTATCTATGTTTGTTTTTATCATTTTTGACTTTATGTTATAACTTACATTATTTATTAATCATAATATTAATTTATAGAGCAAAGGAGGTATTCTAGCACGAGCTTATGAATATATTATGGAATTAAAAGATGCTCCGGACAAATTAACCCTTAGCTTGAATGAAAATGTGCTGTTAATGGAAGAAATTGACCAACTGCAGCAAGTCGTAACTGAATTAAGAGACGAAAATTCACAATTGAAAAACCAAGTTTCAAAACACGAAGATATAACTATACTCGGTACTTAAATCTTTATAAGGATTATACATCTTTATAAATGATTTCCTGTTCATTTATGTTATCTGATATAAATGAATATCTTTATGATAAGATGGAATAAGAACACACACATGGACAAGTATAATAGTTATAAAATGTTTATTTACATATTTGTAACTCAGCATATGTATATACAGTGTGTTCCAAAATACATGATTTAAAATACTATAGCAAGAAAGTTTTGGAAAAGTTAAATAAAAAGTTATTTATGAATTTTTATTTTAAACAATAAGTTTTGAGATACAAGAATTTAGATATGACCGATTATAAATTATCTATGTATATTAATAGGTGCTGAAAGGCGCGTTCATCAAAGGCCAATGTTTATTAATACTATTACAAGTGTAATTCATGGACAGATCATCTAAATGTAATTGGACATATTTAAATTCTCATCATCCCAAAAATTACTGTTTAAAATAAAAATTTATGAATAACTTTTTTACTTAATTTTTCAAGAACTTTCTTGCTATAGTATTTTGTATCGCGAAATTTTGAAACATCCTGTGTGTAATATGCGCGCGCGCGCGCGCGTGTGTGTGTGTGTGTGTGTGTGTGTATGTGAGTGAATGAGTGAGTGAGTGAGTGAGTGTGTTAGTATGTTTGTTTGTTTGTTTGTTTTTGTATTCGGAGAACAATGACAATCATTGTATAACATTCTATTGTACATATTGTAAACAATAATTAGCGAACAATTAATTTCGCAATGACGAGTCATCGTCAAGATGATTAAATTAAAGAAATATACAAATATACAAAATGATATCACCGTTTAATCAGTAATCAACTATATGTCAGATATATTGCTTAAATAGTAAGTTTCGCTTAATTACTACAAAACGTGAAGTTATTTCTTCTAACAAGAAAGTAGGTCTACAATATTTACACTTACAATACGTCTATTATATTTACAGAAAACAGCGATATCATGCGTTATCTGTGCTTTTCCTCTTGCATCATTAGTGTAGCGCGAGCTCGCTACGGAAAAAATAGAAAAAAATTATCTGTTTACTTCATCGTCAAAGTGTACGCACACGGTTATCAATATCAAATCTCAGAGAAAATATAAACACGTTTTTAAACACGTTATATGTACGTAACTGTCTAAATTATAACAATAACGCTTAGTTTAATACTTATTGCTTTGAAGCGTTTTTTCTCAAGTGTTGTGCAGATTCTGTTTGTATGACAGTTTCTGAAAAAAGGGGGAGGGAAGATAGTATTCTCCGAAATATAAATTAATCGGTGTTGAGATTACATTAAATATTATATGTAATTCACCTGTCAATGAGACACTTGTACATGAGAGCTTGTGAGTGCAAGATACGAATGTTCACGAATTTCGATTACTTCTCCGTCGTGACAGTGCAAGTATAGCTTTGTGAATTGTTTGTGAAAAGTGCTTGTGCATTACACAATATCATGTCCCGTAGACAACACAAGTGTCGTCAAAAGATGCCTGTAAAACTTATTGAGAAGGCATTCCTCTGAAGGATGTCTCTTAAACCTGCGTGTTGCTCAGGATTCATCTTTCCGTTACTTATTTTTAACAAATTACTCTTCCTTATATTTATGTTAGCCATTAAAGCATTTCATGTATTAGCGATATTTATTGAAAAAATCACATTCGAACTAATGAGTCATTTCTTCTATAAAAATAACTCTGAAATGAGTTGGGTCCAGCAACAAATTGCGCCTCTCCTAAGTCTAAACATCAACAGGCTAATGATCTCTCTGTACAGTAGGAATCTTGATCCATTCTTTTATCATTATATTGTCCTCGTCATATATAGTAATTTACGTTGTCGGGAAATAAGTAAAAATATACTTTTCTGTGTTATACAAAACGTAAGTTTTGTAACCGCCTCGCTCATACTTGTGTTATATCCCTTTAGACACAAATATCAAAAAGACAGAATAATCGCATTTGTTCCTTGTATGTAGAGAGAAAATCGAAAACACACTCTTTTTTTTATTACAGATCGGATCAAACAATTCTAATGAACGAAGACGTATTTCTTTAAACTTATTGGCAGTGTTGGAAACTTTCAGAATCCGTGATTAAGTCGCTAAAATTGCAAGATCGAACATTTTGTCAAGGGATCGCATAGATAATATGCATAATTAACACACAGAGGTTCTGCTGGCTGACAGATTTGCTCGTTGCTAGGTCATGTATCTTTCATACAAGAGTAGAAAAAATTGAGAGAGATTCCCTCGAATATCTCCTTTTTCCTCTTTCTTCTTTCTTTCATTTTTTTTTTCTTTTAAAATCTTGACGCTTTATATCGCAGTTGAATAAAGAGGCGTGATATGCGAATACTTACATATCTTGACTAATCACTTTTTTCATTTGTATGAATAATACTGTTACTATGTTGTTCCACGAAAACATAAACTTTATTTTTCTTTCCTTTGCTCTCTTGCGTTTCATCTTCTCGTTTTTTCCTTGTCCTTTCGCCGTTCGCAATTTCGTATAAACTACTACAAATATTACCATGACGCGAAATAACGAACATTAGTTAGGCAGTAAGAGTTACCTTGTATAGCTCGCTGAAGATTTTCTCTACAAAATACATCTATATTTTCGTTGAGAGAAAAGTGGTATGTGGAATCGCTGAATTTCCTCGCAAAATGAATCAATATGAATTTCGTGATCGAACTTGCTAACACTTGCGCAGAACGTGTTATTACAAACGATTCTCGTTGTACATAAAATTGGTCGAAAAAATTATTCTCAAAATAGTCAAATAATTTAGACGAAGGCGAAGCTCGTTTAATTCAATTCAAATATTTTCTGATCGCTCCTGTCGCATTTCTCTCTCAAGATTACAACCTCAAGATTTCCTCTTGAGGAAGCATCTCGGTTGTCAGTCTTTCGATATCATAAAAAATACAGCCGTGTGACGTACCATGCCAGCTTTACCACCCAAAAAGCGATTGCGTGTGTAACAATACATCATATATTATGTATATCATGTTTTCATCGGCATTTATCAAGAATTCGCGATGAAGAATGACTAGTACTTTCTCTTTAGTACTTCATAAGCCCGCTATTGACTTTATGTTATATTTACTATCTACTTCTCTAAATGTCTCTCTACTTTTCTAATCTACCCTCATGTCCGCTACTATTAATGTAAAGTTTTTAACGTCAAATATCTACAAGATCGATTATACATCTTTCTCAGTTCGTAACAAATATTTTTCTTCTCCGAAACGTTCTGTCTTTAGACAGTGTTAATCTCAAACTAAGCACCGCCATATACGTAACGTCGAAGATGATCGAACATTGCTTTAAGACCTAAGAATTAGAGGAGCACCGATTCGAAGACTCACAAAATCCTGGTTAGGCATAACGAGCGACGGCCCGCAAATATTTAAATTGGACGATGACATTTGATAGAGACAAACGTCTGTTTTCGTGAGAGAGGCAGTAAACGAAAAATCATTGAAAGTTTCTTCTATTTTCCTCTCCACGAACAATGATCAAGATCGGTTGATAGCGATTATTTTCCCTGCCTTAGAAGAAGATTCGAGGTATACTTCATAGGACAAAAGCCATTTATGAATTAACACCTCCGTGCCGTATATATGACGAGGCGCTGTTCATCCTCGGTCCTAGCGATCAGTGGTTCGTTCATCGATCCACGAAGAATAATTTCCACGATTTAACCGGTTGCAAAGTGAGCAGTATTACTCTGATTGGAATATCAGTTAACAAAGATATTCTCGAGTGTCTGCTCACAAAGGTTCTTAAGTTTTGAAGCAACCATATCGAGATGTCTCGCGCCAGGATTTCGATAGGACGATGCAGCGTCATTAGCTGCAGCTTACAGGTCAATATACGGTACGAAGGTAGGCCTGTCTCAGGACGGTTGAAGCCGCGCGCTTTTCTTACTGCTACCAAACATGAACCATGTCCCAACTTTCCGTCCCAACGAATTAGTGGTGCCTTGACCACCGACCATTGTCGTGGGCATCTCGTACGCGGACTCCCTCTTATATGTTTTATCTGTAACATCATTAAATTAATATATAAGATAAAATAAATCGATATCGAATAAATCAAATTAAATCGATCAAAATCGGATACAAATGAATACAAAATAAAATGCGAGATATTACAATGAAAAATATACCAAAGAAAAGATAAAAATAAAATCCTGACTGAGGTATATTTTTCACAATAAATTCTTTACAGAATTAATTTAGGGGGAATTATTTCATAGGAATGTTTCGACCTTTATTTATATTATTAGGGTCTCGGAGCGATTGCGATTAATATCCGAACGTTTCGGCGCACAGTGATTATATCTAACAAGTAACACTACCCAAGTGCCGGTTTCCCTGAGACTGTGCATACATGTACATTGAAAAATATCTGACATGTATTCTTTTATATTTGCTCAAAAATTTTAAGGATAGAAAACGCCTGAATGTATATAGGGGTGAATTCCAGTATTTGACGAAGTATTCGTACGTTTGTTACAGAATGGGGAAATATACGGTGATTTTCGAAGTTGCTGAAATGCCAAATCTGCTCTCAATTTTTGAGAATTCAATATGGTGGAACCAATATGGCCGATTTGATTTTTTTTAAACAAGACAATAAGACATTGTTGCTCTCTCCAAACTCGGGAATAAAAAAAAAATGTTTTATATTCAATATAAAGTGTAAGCATCTAATAATAATAATAATATAATTTTATAATAATAATAATATTTATAATAATAATTTTATCTCCAGTTTCTCTATATGACAACAGAGATGATAACTGCAGAGAAAAAATTGTAATTTTTTCTGCAATATCTAGGATATTAGAATAGCTTTACAAGTATGCACATTTATATAATAAAAAATCATGACTTTAATAATGGATAAGCCAAATATTTATGTTAATAAATATTTATAATTGCAAATTTATAATTGCAATTCGATAATATCAGCGTTCTTCAATTACTCCGGATCCTTCAGGCCCTTTTTATACCGTCGAAAATTTGCCCGGAGATAATTTTTAATAGTATCTCGTCAGTATCCCTTCATAAGGGCATTTTCTTAAAACGGCAGATATAAAAAAAATACTTGTCAGATATTTGTCAATATACTACTTTCAATATACTACTTTTCAATATACTATATGTATGCACAATTTCAGAAAAATAAAAAATCGACGTATGGCACTTGAGTGTTATTTGTGAGATAAATCTCTAAAAATCTATATTGTATTCATAACATTTAATTTTCATCGATATTGGCGTTTTCTTTCATATTTATGTATATCATTTATATGGTCGTACTTATTCTTAAAAATAAAATTGTATTTTATTAATATGATTATAGATAATGTCACAGTGGCAAATATTTACTGCGAGGTTTGATCGGTGGCCTGTTCTGCTGTCTGCTGGCGGCAAGCCTGGCAAGTTGCCTAGCTGCTGCTGGAAACTCCAATCCATCGTTTCTATCCTGAGCTACTAGCCTTCGTTCCTCAGCCATTGCTGCTAGCCATCGCCGTTTCTCTTCTGCTGTGCGGCAACAAAAAAGTAACCATTTGTCTCGGACGCAGCTGTATACCTTCAGGCAATGTCTCACTGTTACTCCCGATTGAAGGTCTACAAAGAAAATCAATTATTAATTTGATATATCTTCATTATAAATGATCGTGATTATTTATACATCGTATATATCCTACCGATTCTATTTTAATTATTTAATAACCTACTTTGCTATGATGAGTAATATACAAAATGAACAAAAAATAATAAAATTATATAAAATTATAAAATTTATAAATTATTACTTCATTATCGTAAATTACTTTCTTTCGTATCGTATAACAATTTAAATTATAGAAATGCCATTAACAGCATTACCTTTTCCATCAGGCACGTCAATGACTTCGCTAGTGTCGAGATAGATACGACCTTTGTAGACGTAAGTATTACGCTTAAGAATGTCCTTCTTGCAATAGACCAGTTGATGATCGAAAAGGAATAACGTAATGTTGTTCGTCCACATACCGGTCTTCACTCTCATCGCCTCACCTTGATAAATAAGTTGCGACGAAACTTCTATGAGATCCTCACCCTGCGACCAATTGTCATCGATATTAAACATATTTCTCAATAAATTTTTTTTATTAACCATTTTTAATTAACCATTTAAAATAAAGCATTATTCAAATAAAATCGATAGCCAAAATGTAAATTTTAAAGACAATTTTATTTGCAATTATGAAAAATGACATACCTCCCAACCTTCTACGCGCAATTGCCATGCGGCTAACTTTTCCAAACTTTCCATCCGCCTTTTTCTCTCGTTGATCAATACAGCGACGTCTCTCATCGCTTCCAAGGCCTCCTGGATCTTGTGATAATCCGGATGATCGGTCTTCGTATATTTCAGCAGCTCCGCCAATTGAAGAGGATATTTGCATATTCGTTGGATGGGAGTTAATAAATATCCATCCAAGGGGATTTCTATGAGGCCCCTCATCAATCGACAAGCTTCGAAAAATTTGCTATAACGATTGTGTTGATAAAGTTCTTGCAGCGTTGCCGTGGCCATTGGGTGGCTGTTGCAGTATTCGGAATACATGCGAAAACCTGCCCTCTGAAAGAATCAATAGTACCTCCTTTTTCTTTAACTTTATCTAAAGGTATATAAACAGAATTCTTTCTAACGTCTCTCTAACTTTATATATAGTCTAAAATATATATAGAAAATTAATATAAATCTAAGAAAATTAATATAATGAACACACTTACAGACGTATCAATTAATTTATTATTTGTATAGATGAAATTATCAACAAAAAAGAAAATTCAATATAAATTTGATAATGCTAACATGATTGAGGAAGCATTCGCCAACGCAGCTTTTGTACGGCGCGTTCCAGTCGATGCGATCTTCGAGGTCCTTCAGGAATTCGGACTGAAAGTCTAGGAGCTCTTCGAGATTAATGAAGATCGTCTCGATTTGCTCCTCAGTAAACATGTCCGTTCGCCTGCGGCATTCCGCGATGTAACCCTCAGCTACATCGCGCAGAACCTTGACGAAATCGCGCTCAGTCTGAACAAGCTCACGGACTACGCTAGTCCTCACTTGCTCGTTTGAGAGTAGGGAGATGCTTGTTCGTCTTCTGAGCTGAGTACCCGAGGATCCTCCTGAAGCCATCGCAGCCAAACAATCCTCCACCGTGTCCTCTTGGCTCACGCGCAACTTTACAAATAAATTTATTTCACTGAGTTTGTTTATTATATATATGTTTAATTTAATTTAATTACGTAACTTACTAAAAATTCGATAACTAAAATAATTATAAATAACAAATAAATAATTATGATATTATTACTCGAGATAATTCTAATGGAGATAAAGATGGCATGTATAATTCGTTGATAAATTGTTATTAATATGATAATTATATTGTATACATATTAATTATTATATTAAACATTTTATGTATTATAAATAATATTTATTATTATTATAAAAATTGTATGGATTTATTTAAGAGTATTTACCCTGACAAAAGCGGCAGGAAACCATCCATACTCTCCTCTGCAGCTACCCCACCACCAATCCCTGTCCAGGGTATCGAGAACATCGATGACATCTCCAGCACGAAAAGCCAACTCTTCCGACTCCATTGCTACATGATCCCAAACGGCTTCGGCTAACATGACAATCTCCTCATCCATCGTTTGCTCGAATGATTTTTTTTTATCCGTCAAGGAAGCGATCGAGGATTCGGAATCAGACATCATTTCATCGTCTTCTGATGTTCCGGCTCTTCCATCCTGCTCGTCCTCTGATAGCACGTTGCCACTGGGTAATCTCGCGCCTATTTTTTTTAAGAATAGAATTTTGTTGTAATAGAAATAAATAAACAATGTGAGTACATATCCTTAAACAGATTGCCCAAATATTGACTCAAATTTTAAACAAAACGTAGTTGAAGAAATAAAAATGGAAATTAATCGGTACATATATCGATAATATATTGTTATCTTTTTAATAAATATATTACAATTTATTTGCAAAATTACAAAGAGGATATTAAAAATAAAAAATAAAATAAACAAAACAAAATTAACCTTTTCAAAGAAATATCTTTTCATTTAATTCTTTAATATAAATGTTTTGTCTGAACAAAACAATCGATTCCTACAAAGCGTCCTATAACGTGAACGACATTTCGCTCCGTTTACGCTCGTCGAAGGAATCCCTCTGGAAGTTATTGGGACAACAAGTACGTCAGCCCCCGGGCCAAAAACCGTCCATTGTGCAGCTCTCGGCGTGAGCGGAAAAAGAATGAAACAGTAATTTTCATGAGATTCCTCGAGAGAAGGTAACCAAGCCCGCCGGAGTATCTCTCTTAAGTATTCAGTTAACTGCGTACATGCGAATTGATCGCACCCTCGGGAAGTCGCATCTCTCGCGGGAAGGAGAGCTACGAACGTGCAAGAAAATGCTTTTACTAGATTCTCCGGCAAACCGGGTTCCTTATTATTATAATGCAAAACAGAAACGTTTCCACACGAAGCAACGTTCTTATAGGGATGAAACTGAGCATGATTATTACAATAGGGACATCCCATTCCTTACTCTCGCACAATTAGCTTTCCTTCTCTTTTCTTTCTCTTTATTAAGAGAGTGCATTCAATGGCAACACGATGTGAATGTTTCAACAATATCTTTACGAGGAATGCATGCTGAATACTCTTCAAGGTGATGTCTAGAGAGAAACTGGTGATCTCTGTGATATACAGTGCACTAGATGTCATCGAGGTTTTTCTACTGGCGTGTAAACTCTGTCCACCCAGCAAACGCGTTCTGACAGAATCCCTCTAACAATTCCGATACCGCATGAAAATATCTTTTTGAATTATTTATTCAATAAAAATGATTAAAAAGAATCTTAGTGAATCTTTTTGTATCGTTCTCTTACATTTTTCTTTCCGTCTCAATTTTTTTATATTACATTAATATAATTATATAATGTATTTTTTAAAAATCTAGAACGATCTACAATTAATTTGAAAATAATATTTCGAATGATATGAGTAATTCTTCTCGATAGAGATGATTCAAGAAGAGAACGTGCCATTTCTCGTATTTTACAGACGATAAGAGAACAGTCTACGCGCGTGCTTGGTAGACAAGACGAGAGGAACGTGATCTACGTCAGAGAGCTCGAAGTCTATCTTAAGTTAAAAGGTCAAGTATGATGATGTTTACCTGCGGTTTTGACGCGCATTAACGGCGAAAGCTGATTGATTCCCAGTGGCTGGCTAAGCGATCGCCTCAAATTTGTCCGAGAACTCCTCCCTTTCGCGTTACTAAAGACCGCGAGAAAAAGAGAAAATATTAATTTGACATTAATTCGTTTTTATACCGCGTTAACGTGCGGCGTATCGAGCGAAGGGATCGACAAAAGCGTGTACTCAGGTATTAAGCATATCGGTACAACATTCAGCAACAGATTACAGTATAGGTAGGTATAATATGTATATGTATAATATATATAGAGTACAACACACGACAAGAGGTATGTATATATACATATGTATATATACGTATGTTACGCGTGGCACAGATCAACTTTTTACTGGAGGAAAGATTAAAAGAAGGTGGTTTGTTATAATACCCGTCTACCTACCACTGGTCTCCCTCGATTTACTGGAAAGGTTCGAGAACAAAGAATTTTAAGTTTTCCCAAGTTGTCACTTGTTTTTCGGGGGTTGTTGATTCGAGATGTGGGAATCGCAATATAAGTGTCGCGTTTGTGAGAGGAAGTCAGAATTGTTATTGATTCGAAAATAAAAAAGCAGCGAGCGAGCGAGCGAGCGCGTCAGGCTACAGTAGGTATGGCCGTGCGGCTAAAAAGAGCGGAATTAACAAGCGATATATCTTTTTACTTCGTATGTTTCTCTTTTCTTTTAATGCCTCCTTGACACTGCTAGCTTTTTCACACTTGCAGAGTGCGAAAGATTATGCTCGCCTCGATTCTGGAAACCCAAGGAAACGTTGCTTGGATCTTAAATATTTATTTTAATTATACATCTGTCAAATACAATAGAATATGACAACTTTGAACGTAAAACAAAATATTCAATATTTTTAAAAGTTTTAATTTGATATTTTAAAAAATTATAATAAAAGGTGTGTAAAATAATAATATTATAAAATAATATTATACTATAATATTATTATAGAAGAAAGTCTCTATCAATTACAATTCAATTTTAAAAAAAATCTTGTAATTTTTTTAGATAAAACACATTTTAAAAAGTAGCATATATTTTGATTAAATCTGTTGTCGAATATTTTATATATTTTATGCGTTAAACAAGACTCTCATACATTTTAAAGGTTTTAGTTTGAGGTATTTGGAAAAAAATCACATAAAAGAGAAAATGTAAGATAATAATATTGTAAGATAATAATCTAAAAAAGACTTTCTTTCAATTCTAGTTCCATTTTTTTAATTTCGTAATTTTTTAGATAAAATATATTAAGAATAACAGTAATATATTTCATAATTAAATCATGTATTTATCGAATGTAACAATTTTACGCATAAAAATATGCATTTATAAATATTTTTAAATGGTTCGATTTGAGATATTTGAAGGAATTATATAATGAAAAATAGAATAATAATAATACGATATAGGATAATTATATGATGATATTATGAGAAGAAAACTTCTCTCTCAATTATAATTCTCTGTTCAGCAAATCTTTTAGATAGAATACATTAAGAAAGTAGCTTTGAGAATAATAAGAAAGATCATTAAAGCTTTTAATAGGGTTTACCTTATTCAAACTCCTTTTCTCATTATTAAAAATCGCTTGAATAGCTTCGATTTTATATCTATCTAAAAAGAAAAAAGTTCTTTATATTTATATATTTTTCTTTTGTTAAAACTTTTCAAGAGGCTTCTCTAATCAACTGTACTTCAGTTCAAGGATCCAAATGCAACGGTTGCCTGGGTTTCCCCAGCCTTCGCGAAGAGCCGATGTGATTCGCAAATGGCGATGATTTAATGAGGCGTACGCGACAAGGGTTGCTTGAACACAAGCGCGATTATGATGATTAAACGCACCTTCTGAGCGTAACGATATCATGGGAGGAATGTCTCGGGCTGAGCCTTGGCGGTCTCGATTTGATCGGTGATGGAGTTGACAGCATCCTGCGATAATTATGAACGTATCCAGATCTGGTGTCCCATTGGAGCAATCTCTGCCCTCCTAAATCGCTGTTCGTGCGACGCACATGATTATGCCGCGACGCACGATTCTGCAGATCCGCCTGGAACAGTCGTGCGATTTTGATGAGGAACTGCAATTAATTTGTGTCACGCTGAACGCGCTTAATTCATCGCACTTCCAAGTGAAACGCGCAAATTCCCTATTTTCTCTGCAATTCGCAGATAGTTATATCACAGGTCTACGTATCATGAACGTATTAAATTTATTGGAAATAACGAGAAATTTAATATGTTTCTTCACTATGTGCTATTTCAATGTAATTATAAGATACATAAATAAAGGTCCTTTTATGTTGCTTTTATCCGAAAGATATAAATCTCCTTTGTTCTTTTTTTCTTTTTTTATTTCTAATATAAAACTGTTTTTTTAAATTTCATACGAATTTTGCAATCTTTAGATATACAAAGAGAGATAACCATATTTAATCTACAGAATGTATCAAACCAGTATTACTCTTTTTTTAAAAATGAATTTGGAATTTGGGGAAAGAATTTTTATTACTAAAGCTATCTGAATTGTCTAACAGTGGCATTTTAATTTTCTGGAACTGCTGAAAGGATGAGTCAAGTCTGAAATTTTAAATAGAAGCAGAATTCGAGGAAATTGTTGACTGGATCTTTTAAAAACAAATAACACTTGTTTAAAATTTTTTTGATATTACAGTTTACGAGAAAAATAAGGAAGTATCATAGATTATGAATCATTTATCTAGACATAATTATTTAAATTTTAGATAGAGGAGTTTAAATTAAGTATACTTTTAGGATTAAACCTATGAGATTAAAAAAATTTTTTAAATACTTTTTCTTCCATTTTTATTTTAACTGAAACAAAAACATTAATAAAAAATAATATTATTTTTTGTTAAGAGTAAAAGGTATTAAAATATTTTTATTTAAAAATATTTCTTTGCAATAGATCTGTTCAATAATATTTTATTCACCTATGTTTAAATTAAAAATTTATAATCTGTTACAGTTTTCTTATTTTCCACTTTATTTCTAAAAATATAAATACCATTACTCGATTCATCACGTAAGATTTGATCTCTTACCGATCTTTGATTAAAATTTTAATTTGAACTCCCGATATTAATGTCTGGATGATTCATATTTGTGATATTTTTTTTCCTCATAAATCGTGAATCAAAAAAAAGTTTAAGCAAAAATTGTTTAATTTTAAAAGACCAATCCAACAATGTCTTATGCGATCTATGTTCTTATTTACTTTGTCAAACCTTGTTCAGAGCTTACTTCCGGTTAGTTTTTTCAATATCGTCGTTAGTTTAAATAGATAAATTGAAAATAAAATTTTTCTCCCTAACTTCAAACCATTATTCATTTCCGAGAAAAAACTAGGATAACCCGGTATATATGCCGCACCTATCAAAAATTTAATTTATTAAGTATTATTTATTATGTTTAAAGTAAATGAACTATATCAATAAAAACTTTGTACTGTCTACTATTATAAAAAAAATATTAGAAATATTTGAAATATCTGAAATATTTATATTTCGTATTAAAAAATGAACTTTTTTAAACCCTTGCATTTTTGCCGTATATCCCATAGGGTATACGACTATTCATAGAGGGAGGAGGAGTACGACTCATGAAAAATTTATAAATAATGCATATAAATAAGACTTAAAATGACACAATAACTTATAAAATGCGTTTATAAAATTTTATTAAGGAATAAGAATGATAAATATATATGAAGTAATAAATAATACAAGCTTCCCATGTATTACAAGTGTTATGACATGAGGTACATATTTCATACATTTATTGCATTTAGTGCACTGAATTCAATCTCTGCAATTATACTTTGGGCATAAATCTCGCCCGCTAAAAATGCTGTATATCCCAAATAGGTGGGATATACAAAACAACAAACAAAGAAGAACAAAAGCAAAGTACTTATATTTTGTTATACAACATGCTTTACTATTTCTTTACTCATACATGTATTACAAAATAATCACTCATGTATTACGAAATAACCACTAAGTCTTTTGCACGTCCTAGTAATCATTTTATGTAGATTATAATTTACATATAATAGTGTTATTTAACACAGTGAACAAATATCGATTCAACTTACAATAATTTCATTAATATTAACAGTAAGAAATTGAAATCGTAACACTATTCTAATATAACATAAAGGCATGTAACAGAGTAGTTGCAGGAAAATTATCCCCATTCCTTCTATTTTTTCTGATTTCTGCGACGTAAATCTCAGCGCGGCGTATTTATCCTATATATGTGATCTGATATAGTCTGTATATAAAATATTTTTAATTTTCTAATGTGCTATTAATAATATTTTGGCTAGTTTCAGAATGAATTCTTCTTTAGCAGAAATATAGAGATTACTCTTTATTTTCTAATACTTTGCATTATATCTATAATTTAGCTTCAAATATTAACTTATAAAAAATTTTTTGTCTATTATTCTAAAAGAGAATAAAATAAAATGTTAAAAAAATAGGCCAAAATATATACGCAAAGATAAAAGATATATGATTAATTATACAATTCTAATTTGTCAATTTAAAATTAGCACGATATAATGGAACCAGTTTTGACCTAATTCAATCAGTCTTCATCAACCGCAATTGCATAAAATAACATTCAGTTGATTAAAATTAGTAAATACACAATTAAAAATTTTGAGATAAATAACATATATAACATATATGACATATAAATAAAAACAATATTCAAGCTATAAATATAGTTCCAAAATAATGTCATGCAATATTATATGATGAAGTAAAATACAATATTAGTTGTCGTTATGATTAGAAAAATAAAATTAATTAAATTAATATAAAAAGAATATAATGTAATGATGGATGAAATTTGTCACTTCATCTCGTATAAACATTGTATCCATCTCTCTCTCTCTCTCTCTCATATA
>NW_012130074.1:3664538-3673689 GCF_000143395.1 Atta cephalotes
ATATATATATATATATACTACTACTACTACTACTACTACTACTACTACTACTACTACTACTACTCTCTCTCTCTCTACTCTCTCTCTCTCTCTCTCTCTCTCTCTCTCTCTCTCTCTCTCTCTCTCTCTCTCTCTTTCTTTCTTCTTATACAAATATTATCTTGGTGCAGTCGATATATGAAAAAGTCGAATAGATTAATAATTATTGTGATGTGACTGTTGTAATTGATAAAACTTCAAAGTAAATAAGATATTTGAGAAATTTCATATTAGTATGATATTTCATATTAGTATATTTTAAGTGATAATGTAACGTTATCAATACTTTGTAATTAAAATACTGCAAATATTCAAATTGTATTACAATAAACTTTAATTATAAGATTCATTGTGTTTTGTTATCTATTTGATTTTTCAAAGTTTAATCATGGAAAATCTTCCTTTTCCAATTTTCTTTATCCAATTATGCTTATATATCTGTAAGTTGAAAATTAACAATTATTTATTAATTAAGAAAAATTACTTATTAAGAAAAAAATTTATTCCAAATCTGTCAAAGTATTAAAAAGATAATATAAATTTTAAGATGTATGCGAACATTTTTAATGAAAATTAGAAACAATATTACTCGTAAATATATATAAATTAATGATACTTTACTTTTTGTTCTCCGTCAATTGTCGACATTATTATATCTTCGATAGCATCAAAAGAACTTTTATACGGACTTTTGTACGAAATGATTAATATACACACAACAATTGTATTTCATGCACGAAATATATTCAGGCAACAACAGACTCGAACATAACAAGTTCTTTACACTGTGATTCTGGACGACCGCACGAGCTACTCCATATCGACTAATGACGAGCGTGTTTCCTTTCTCGGTATCCTGGCGCTTGCGATATAAAAACGAATCACGAAATGGCATAAATGAATCTTTGCGAACGTGGTCAAATCGTAGAGATGACTAATTCTGGCTCTATCGAGGAAACAGTTACGACAATAATACCGATAAGCATGAATGAATATCATGTTATTATTAATGACTAATGTAAGTCATCGTTTATAGCTAAAAGAAATATATAAAAATAAATCGTCCGAGATTATATATATGATTTATATTAAAAATATATATTAAAAATAATGTCCAATGTCGCGCGTGTATGTCCTTGTCTCTCGCGAGAGATTAATTCGGAAAAGCGAATTATATTTGCTGCAAAAAATATTTGAACTTTTACGTATGGAATCAATTATATCTTTACGAAAAGAGCCATTTGTTAATTCGCAATCTAATCTTGATCCAAAAACAAACAATAAAGTTAAAAATGCGCACTTGATTTAATTAATATTGAATACTCTCTATTACAATATTCATCACGATTTGCATCAACTGTTGGATCGGAACAAAAGTTCGTAGTGTTAAAAACTTCGAAATTCAAATAGCTCAAACAACTTCATTAAAAATGAACAAAACTTAAATTTTTAAGTTAAAAGGATTTTAAAGCTTGAAATCTCTACTTTCGAAAAGTCACTATATTTTTTTGCGTTTCTTTGAGTGAAATAACTTTTATATAGAACTTTTATATAGAAAACTACGAGCTGTACAAAATGGGAAATTTTCTTCTCACTTTGTAGACCTGTGCCCCAAAAAAACTTGCGAATATTTTTTAATTTTCTAACATGACAACTTAAAGTTTTCTGTACAAAATCGTTCCTAAAATTTTTTGTTACTGACATATAATTAAGGAGTATAGCCACAACTCAAGATGTTTTAAGAGATAAAATAATGTATTTCGAATAAATATTCGAATAAATACGTTAAAACATAAAATTGTAAATTTTGTTGACTGAATTATTGCGCATTTCAAAAAATGAATTTTTAAAGTTAAAACTTGTCTTAATATCGAATGGTATAATTGCAAAATTATATTATTCCAAATTTTTTTTAAAAGCATAAGATATAATACAAATAAAATAACATTACAAACTTTTGTTCTAATCCAATATTTTTATGTTGTAAGAAATTAATGTATCGATATCATACTGTTTTGTGCAAACTGAAACATTTTCTGAAATAAAGATGTGAAAGGAAATTAACATAACGATAAGAGAAAGGAATAAAAAGTTTACCTTGAACTTGTCAATCAGTATCTGGTTGATGAGCTCGGACTGGGGCCGCAATTTATCGGTAACTCGCCTGCGAAGAGCCGGAGGGCTGTCAGTGTCGTCGGGAATATCGTCCGTATCGTGGGACTCGGAGCTGTCACCACCCCCCATCACTCCACCGCCACTGCCCCCAGTCAACGCTCCACCAGATACCATCTATGTCATTCGTGCAAAATGTTTACTTCCCTCATGTGTCAACTCTTTTTCGTTGTCGAGTCGTGCAACACTTTGAAGACGCTACCTAAATCCGTCCGAAAGATGTTTGGAGGAAGTTTGAAAGATTAAGATGATCTCTCAGCCGCGTAAGATTCTCCTATTTCGTCTAAAAACCGTGCCAATCTTTCAAACACCCTTAGACGTCATTCGAACATTTCTTGAACTCGCAACTTATTTTTCGAAAGAACATAGAGAAAATCAGAAAATTTATCTTTTTCTCTTTCGTTTTTTTTTATCTTCTTACCTCGATTTGTATACCGCTGTCTCCGCTGTTGCATTTGGCGTTTCGGGCAGCTTTGTTGCCCTTTTTTCTCTCTTTGCTGCTCCTCCAAACAAGTGGGCCAAACCTAAATATATTCGGTGAAGTCACACTTCTCCTCTCAAGATGATTGTTATTAAAGGATCAATCTTTTATCACTTTCTATGTCAAACATGTAATTGAATTTAATTTGATAGTTTATGTTTATATAATGGCTAAAATTTGGGATCTACATTAGATTTAGAATTAGAATAGAATTTTAGACTCAATATACATATTATATTTTAAAAATAATTTCTTTTTCTTTAACATAAAATATATTTTAAAAAAGATAATTATTATTACATATATATATATATATATATATATATATATATATGTGTGTAAAATATATTGGATAATATACAGATTCCTATATAGAGCCAACTTTTCATTCAAGTCACCTCTTCGACGAGATGAACAAATTATTCTTTATACCTATCATATTCAATGTTGTAATAACAATATCTTCATGATCTAAGTGTTGTACTCGATGTAAAAAGAGTAAGAAACTGTGATACGAACCGAAATTTCTGGTCATTGCTAGAATCGTCTTTGTGTTGGCTTTGACTGCTTTGCTCGGAGGTGGTTACGGAAGGCGATTCTGTGCCTTCCTCCTCATCCAATGGTCCGGTGCCATCATTGTCTTCCACGGGACATTCCTCGTTGCTCTCCTTACTGCCCTTCTTGTGGAACCTCAGCGAGAAGCTCTTACGGAATTTCTGCAGTACGCTCTCTTGCTGGCTCTGTGCGCGATGCGCAGCATTTTGATTTCCGCCGGTGGGCACATTGGCAACATTCAGGACGGAAGACGGTTCTTGCAACCTGGAATGACTGACCAGAGGGATCGTAGCTTCGGCCAAGGGATGTTCAGTCGTCACGTGGCCTGTCCTTGTTCCTTCGTCCTCTTCGTCGCCAGACCATTGTCGACTGTAAATAGAAATTTCCCCTTTATTCATTTTACAGGAAATTACATGAAATGAGAGGAACTGACAAGAATTTAAGGAGCTCCTAAGGCAAGAAATTCCTGATTTTCCATATCAAGAATTGCTTTAGAAATTATTGAATTCCTTTCGATTCCCGTCTATCTCTGTCGACTGGCTTAATTCTTATGAGACTCAGCAGGAATTAAAAAAGAATCTCTTGCATAATTGATCAAGATGCGGAGTGTCCGGGATTAAAGCGGATGTAAAATGGATCCGACATAAAAATCTGACATAAATTATATAGATTCAATTCCTCCATTCAAGTTCTAAACGTATCACATAAAGCTAAAGTCAATATCTCTCCATCCCGTGTATGGCATATGACTACAAAAAAGCATCGAGAATGATAGAAGGGACGATCTACAAATTTTTGCATTATAAAAACGGAATCATTCAATAGTTCGCGGATTGAATGGTCTTTAAATCTCACAAGAATAAATTCTCTCTCCGTTTCCATTTATTTTTTTTTCAAACGTTATGACTAACCGATGGTCTCCGAAAATCAACAAGAGACAACTACGCGAACCACCTCTCATGTTTTGCATTATTCAATTTGCATTATTCTATTCACTATATGAGGAGGACGTGGAAAAGACGCAAGACTGATTAATTACGAACGTGCTTGGTCGAAGGCGCATAACGAGTGCATGCGCGATCGCAGTTAACAAAATGACTATCCGAAACTGAACAGCGGAAATGCGTCTACGTTCGCGAAAGAGGAAACCGGTCGAAATATTTCGCAAACGTTTCACGAATAAAGTTGCATTAGCGTTTCGTGAAATTATTTAGCGTGGCAATTTTGTTTCCATGCGTCGTCGGATCGCTCCCTACCGTGCTAACAAGTGCAGTATGAATTATTCGTCCTCGTGCTAAATACGTATAAATATATCCTATGTAATATGAGCATCCCTCCGTGATGCAACGTTTCGTTAAAATTATCATGGCCGCGCGAACGTTTATGATAGGGCGAGGAAACGTTTAATGATGTTAATTGTGCGCGCATTACGGTTATTAATCATAAAGGAAATATTTTTTTATTAACTATTATTGTATAAATGTAAGAAAAATAGATACTGCAATGCAAATAATAATAATTATTTGTTTAAAATATTTCAAAAATTCACATATCTGTAAATCTATAATAAAAAAAGTTCATCACGAACATCCAATTTATCCGAAATATATTCTAAATCCTAATAAGAGTTTAAGGTTAATTAAAACAAATTTGATTTGCTTATATAAAGTTGCTTTTCCGATAAATTTTATATATATATTCTTTAAAAAAATAATACATTTTTGTTTTAAATACATATTAATAAGTTTTCTAAAGTATAATAAGTATATTTTAAGATTATCAAAAAAATATTCTTTGTGAGGGAATTCTAAAGTCGTTTGCATTAGCAACTAAATCATAATTTTTGTATAACAATTACATTTTTTCTCTTTTACAGATTCGAAAATCTTTTTCTAGCGATAAAGTAAAAATTCTACACACGCACGCACACGCACGCACACACACACACACACACACACACACACACACACACACACACACACACCGCGCACACACGCGCGCGCACCACACACGCGCGCGCACACACACACAGAAATGTCATTCTACTATTAAGAAAAGTAATTACTCAATTTACTTTCTTTCTTTTAAGACTTCTTAATATAATGATATTGTTCTGTGTGCGTGTGTAAATTTTTTTAATTAATATTGGAGGCGTATAATCGCAATCGCTCGCTATTGTATTAATAAGATTATATTGTAATATTGTATTATAGGGTAATATTGTATTAATAAGGTTCTGCGTTAATTAATTATCATACTAAATATTCCATAAATTCCAAATCTTAATAACAAAAGTGCCATTTACCACAGAATTTATTGTTAAAATCAAAATCGGAGATTTATTGGACAAATCGATGCATGGAAACAAAATGTATACACCACAAATGAATGAAGAACACCATATCCAATTAAAGTGGACGTCTAATAATATTTTTATTTGAGTTTTACAAGTTCTACTTCAAATAAACTACACGCCGATTATTTGTTTATATTTTGAACACGCCCGTTAATATTAATAATATTAAATTGCTTGTCAAATTCAATTTATGATATTACGTATTCCAGTTTAGAACTGTGTGTTTATAGAGACCGATAAATAATCAGCGTGCAATTTGTTTGAACTAAAATTTACACAAACATTATTAGGCATTAAGACCTACTTTGATCGGACATGATTTTTGCTCATTTGTGTTAAACATTTTCCAATCATTTTTCTTAATATTATATATACTATTTCTAAGAAATTAAAAAATTTTTTTAAAACTTTATCAAATAATATAATTATATAATAATTTCTTATTGTTAGTAAGACTATAGGGACGTCTCAAATTATACATCTTTATAAAAATCAAATTTTATTAAAGTCTATTTAAATTTATCTAAAAAAATGATTTTGACGTCTATTTTTTTCCTAAATCTGGTTAATTGGAAATTTTTAATATTTAATCGCTAATCAAGCCTTGACATATTTTCTCATTAAAAAATTTTTTTGATCTGGCAAAGAATCTGGCAAATAAAAAAAATATTCATTAATTTGGAGACATCTTGTGACGCATCAAGAATAAAATAATTTGTTACATTGAACATTCTTTCTGAATAAAATCTCAGGAAAAGAACTGGTTATAGCTTTTTTAGGAGGGGTTTCAACAAGGAGGGAGTACAACAGACGGATGTAATCGTCTGAATCAGTTTAATCGGAATCACGCACCACATCATAAAGGATATTTGTCACGAGCGAGTGCCTCTCCTTTCGTATGCCAATCCCTTATCCTTCCTACGAATGTGATCCTCCGCACGCAAAGCCGCATCTCATGCTCTTCGACACTTTACCACATCATCATCACGAAATCGTGGCACATTACCGCGAAAATCACGTCGATATAAATGCAATCAAAACACTTAGAATTCCATCATTTTCAATAATTGATTACTATAATACAGAAAATGTATGTGTAAAAAAAATTAATCGCCGAAAAATATCAAAAATATGACATTAATAAAATTCAAAATCTCTTCGCGACATTTTTCTTCTCCAAGCAAGAGAAGTGTTCTCGTGACGAAAATGATTAAAAATAAAAACCGTTTGCAATTTGTCCGTAGAAGTGTCGATGTGCCGCCACTCGACGAGAGAACTTTTGAAGGAAGCAGCATCTGGCAATTGAAAACAAGGCGGCAGCAGGAAGTGCAGCGGTCGACGTTCCACCGGCGACTGAGAGCTTTCATAGCATGAACGAGAAGTCTACGGACGTATGCGTGTGACCGAGTATACTACACGCACGGCTTGTGAGTTGTGCTCGTGAACTCTTCCAGGAACCGATTTCGAAGGGTCGATCGCATCGGATAGCATCAGGTATAAGGCGAAGGGATATGCAGCATCTTATACCCCCACACCTTATATACTTTCCTTTTCTTTAGCCCTTCTTTCTTCTTTCTCTCCTTTTCTTTTTTAGCGGTGACTACAAAAGGCACCATTTATCCATATAGCGACAGAGGACCTTACCTTTCATGCTTTTCTCAATCGGCAGGACGCCTACATTCGGAGAACGCAACGTTTGATGTCTATGCAGATATATACATAGATCGTTAATTCTGTGAGGTTTGACGAAAATCGGAAAATCGATTCGACAACGAATATCATTGATATTTTGATGTTTTTATATTTCTGAAGTTATTTAAGAGAAACAAACAATTTAATAAGATAATTGATGATGTAATATGAAGGAGAAAAAAGAAAGAAAAGAGAGAGAAAAACAATGTAATAATAAATTATAAATAATAATATATATTTCTCTTTCTTTCTCTTTCATCTTCTTTTTTCCAAAATATTTCAAAATAATTTTTTGAACTTCTCAACTCGATCAATTTTCCCATAAAATTTGCTACGTTATTCGCGCTTAGAAGTTTTTTAAATTTCTTATATTATAAGATTTCACTTTTCTCTTATTAAACGACACGGTAAATATTAAAACGTTAAAAAATAAATTAAAGTAGCTCTATTTACCCTCTTGTTACAATCGAGGTATATTACGTTAAGTAACGCTATGACGTCGGGAGTAACACGGGGGTTAATCAAGGTCGGCACGAATGCAGAAGATCACGAAGGGTAAGGAAGTCTTTCAGCTCTGTTCACCTTATCAAAGCGGATGGCCCTTCTTAGCGGTAAAGTAGAGCCTGCACAGTGCTCTTGGCTAAGAGAGGGAGGATGTAGACGAGATAAAAAGCTGGCAGGGCGTTTTCTATACAACTTGGTAATTAGAACATCCGTCGATCACATGTGTGTATGTGGACCTGGACGTCCAAAGTCAATGCACCGCAGGTAGGTCATCCGAAATAACGCTCTTATTCGCGCCTCGATAAATATCTCTCTTTCTACGCGACATACAGACATAGCATACATATCATATACACAGACATACACATTCATGTAATGCAGAGATTGGTGAATTGCGAAAGAGAAGCTTGAAAAACATGGCACTGTGTGAGATCACGAGCGACCTTTGACGCGGCTTGCCTTTGTCCTCTATCAGCAGGACGTTTTTTTCTTTTAGATCATTTTTCGTTTCAGGAGAGTCCTCTTCTGACGTCTTTTTGCGGGAGGTCCCGCTACCGCAGAGACGAATGACAAGGAATGCAATTATCACGAGCGAACAATCAGCGCGATGAAACTGCACAAGACGTCGTCCTAGGTTTCCAATTTATCTCAAAGAGATCGAGCGGCGTTAAAAAAAAATGCATCTTATAATTATCTCCCTCTGGAATCGTGTCGATGTTTTTTTGTCGTACGCAACATTTCTAACTATGTTGACATGTTCCTGTGTGTGGTTTTTTATTTTTTTCTTTTCGATCTACATTCAATTCGCTGTTGCAGCTTTGACGTTACCGCATCATGGATGAAACTGCCATTCAATAAATGTTTTCAAAACGCGGTATTTTATCGACAATTGAATAACACGATGTCATCGATTTTTTTTCCGCATGTACGAAATAGAATTTCGCTACTACTCGTCGTCAAATATTTGGTAAAAACGGACTTTCACTCGTTTACGAAAATAGCACATCATAAGATCTGGACACCAGATCTTCGATATCACACATATTAAATATTAAACGAGATTACATTTAAAGATTCTAATAATTAAAATTAATATTCACAAAAATGCTTTAAGCACACTTACATCCGAAATAAAATTAATTATCTATTCGTTAAACTACAATAAAATATACTTATATAAATAAACAATACACACACACACACACACGCGCGCGCGCGCGCGCGCACTCTCTCTCTCTACTTCTCTCTCTCTCTCTCTCTCTATACGTATATATATATATAATAAATAATAATAATAAATAACTAAACTAACTAATAAGTAAGTAATAAAGTAAAGAAAGTAAAAGTAAAAG
>NW_012130074.1:3673714-3686696 GCF_000143395.1 Atta cephalotes
GTTCGTATAATTAATAACGTTAATAATAGTCGTGTCGTACGTATACTAATTATTATAGTAAGTAGTAGTTAGTAGTATATATATAGTACACTATATATATATATATATATATATATATATATATATATATATATAGAAAACTTTTAAGAATTTATTCTTCCGATATTCCGATTCGATACAAGCATGCTTTCTTGATTATTTTGCCTTTTTTCAATTTTTCTCTTCACAAATAAAGTTCGTCTTAATTCGCATGTTTAATTTTTACCAGAATTTTACGGGAATAAAATCGCAGCTTGGACTCTTAGACATAAAATTTCATTTGTTGTTATCATGTATTTCATATATCAGCCCATGTAATATAGAGTCAAAAATAACTTCCCAAATAGAAGTTATTTTTATCATATAACATTGCTTATGGTCACAATTTTAGCAAAATCATAAAAGAGTGTAAAGAGTAGACGAGAAATAGCACTTAGGAAAACCAGGAGACTATGTATCGGCGGGACAATTGCAACATGAAAATGATTTTGAAATAAAATCTATGACACATACAAAAACGTAAGGCAATTAGACATAAGCAGTAAGCAAACACAATAGAGAAACATAATAGAGAACACATAATAGATAACACAATAGACAACATAAGGTGATTGCCATACATTCTCTATTATGATTGGCTAGTTACTTCTCGTTTATTGCATCTCTTACTGCCGTAAGTTTTTCTAATGTGTTTCTGGCTTAAAAATCTTCACCGCCATCTTCATTGCGACCACTCTTGCCGCCTTTTCGAGAATGCCTGTGGTTTTTAGAGAAAAAGATACCACCTACAAGACGAGAGGATACCACCCATGAAAGAAGATATTTGTGCTCATGTTAAAGTTTTCGGAGAAAAAGAATTCTGTGAGACATTATTTTTGTTTATGCTTGGATTTTTCCCGCCACTCTTTAATCATGAAAGAAATACCGTGGGATATATATTGAAAATATAAGAAAGACAAAAGAGAATATGCTCGAAATAGAATAAAGATAAAAAAAAGATAAGAAGAAATAGTTAAAGTGGTTATACATTTTTGATAACTTAAAAATCATTGTATGTTAATGTGATCTCATTATATCTTCATCAAAGTTGTTGCATATTATTTTATTTTAAACAATATTTAATGACAAACAAATGCGTATGCAAAATTCTGGGATCTTCTGGGAATATCTTCGTAATTAATGGTTGCGTTTAGCAGAAAAAGTAGCTTCAAGAATTTTACAACAATTGCAAAGCTGCTTTTCTATTAAACATAGCGTGAATATCAACGCAACATAAAAAAAGAGTCAGGTAATAGTTATCAAATAGTAAGTGAAACAGTGCCAATTAAATGTAATTATTTGATTAATTATATTAAAATTATATGACCAACAATATAATAATTTTATTTTTCTAAATAAGGTCTTCTTATCTTTCTAAATAATGTCTCAGTAGCTGAACGTTTAAGCGTAGGTTGTCATAAATAATTTATAATGTATTAGAAGGTTTTAATATAAATATATTTGTATTCATTTGAAAACTCAAGACTTTCTTAAGCAAAGAAAAATTATTTGAACCCACTTATAACAATTATTAATTAAAATTTAAATAAGTAATGGAATGCGTTAATATACCAGTGGCCAGTCAGCCGGTCGGACACTGAGATGTAATTATCCCAGTGTCCAACTACAATTAGAAAATTAGTATGCTAAAGGGAAATATTAATGTAAATAAATATTTAATGACAAAAGACTACAAAAGCTAATTCAAATTGATCTTTAAGATAAAAAGCATTTAAGACTGAATATTAATTTAAATAAAGTTTTCTGTCCGGTCTCAGTGACTGGACATGTACCTGTGTCTGGATTTACACAACACTTTATATATTTAAATTAATATTAGTCTGAAATACGCTTTTTAAAATATTATAATTTAATTGTAATCTTTAAATACAATTAAATTTTAATACAGTAATAAAAAAAGCATTTGAGATTAATAATAATTTTTGTGTAAGTGTCCAGATATAGGTACGTGTCCGGTCACTCTGTGGAACATTTACCTTATTTAGTAAATATTATCAAACATAATAATATAATCAACCGTTTGGTAATATTTACTAAGTATTCAGAAAAATAAAATTATTTTTGGTTATATTAACAGAACATTTGATTGGTCGTTATTTCACTCAATTTAATAGCTATTATCAGATTTTTTTCAAAAAAAAGTAACGTAAATTATTTAAGTTTGATAGAGGGAGGAATAGCTTGGGTAAAAAATGTAATCAAGGAAAGAAAATTAATTATAGAAAAATTAAATATGGAAATATATAGAATATTGTAGTTTTCTTTTTATTTTGTCTTTGTAGATTTGATTGTGAAGATTCGATTTTATTGTAGAAAGTTTATATATTTCCATTACTATATAAGTCGTAAGATCTTTCAAAAGTTAAAAGGCAAAAGCTAAAATAGACTGCCTTCTCATCTATTATTATAATACTGATGCAATTTAGATATATATAATGGATTTAGATATATATATATATATATATAATGGATGCGTACCTGTCATGGTTTCTATCCAAAAGCGCCGGAGTGCTGGACGCTTTGATCCGCCGTTGAGCTTTGCTGAGACCAGGAGTTCGTCGTCTCTCCCTTCCGGCGTGGCCACTCGTTCTGTAGTCATGCAAAGGCTGAAATAAAATATTAAAAATTGAAAATACAATTGTTAACATAATCAATCCGTTAAACACAAACTAACAGTAACATTACAGTATTATAAATAACATTCATTAATAAAGTAACATTCAACAAGTATTATAATTTTCTATTCAATAATACATATATATGTATTACAGAAACTATTGCACTTGTATTGCTAAGTAAGAAATTATAATATTAATATTATTGTTAATTGACTGGGAATGTAGAATAATAAAATACTATACGAATACTCGTCCAAATAATCTCCAAATAATATTGTTTCTCATTGTCAGTAAAGAATTTCTTTTATTCCATCTGCTAGTACATACCGATCTCGATATATTAAAAAAGGTCACGTTTATTTTTAGTACGCGGATATACGTAGCAACATATTATTGATGATAATTGATAACCCTCGCGAGAAAGTTGCGTTACGTATGTATATCTTTCCTACGACTGGGTACACAGGAATGCGCTTGATCATTCGTATCTTTGTATCAGTATTGAACGTACTTTAGCCAGGTTACCAAGGTCTAATATTATGTTGCTAAGCTTCGTTACTAAGTGGGTTATCAGGCAACCGATTTTATTTTAAATCGACAGTTCATCCTATCGACAATTCTTCCTCGCGTAGTTTTGCCGTGATTGACAAATTGCAAATTGCAATTGAACTGGATTTTATTTATGACTCTATTATGCAGAGACTATAAAGAATAATTACGTGGAAATACGAGCAATAATAAATTATAAAATGCGAAGTGTTTAATAATAAATTTCTCTGATGAATTAAATGGTATTTTTTTTATCGGAAGTCAAAATAATCCCTTTATTATTCGCATATTAAAACACCTGTGCGAATAATAAATGTCGCTTTCACAGTGTCTGGCTGTAAATTATCGATCTACTCGGCCGCAGCCCCCAATGTATATCACTGCACCTTATCCGCGGTAATCGACGAAAACGTTGATTTCGCGGTTTCTGCCCATCCTTTCACGCATGTCTCCGCAATTAGACGGGAAATGAAAGGGTGCAAACGGTGTCACAAAGGTTGATTATATCTTTGCAGCTGCCGCGCACGACGTTTTACTAATTAAAATTCCCGCGGCAAGAAATCTAATACGATATATGTGTATATAGATATGTATGAATATATAGATATACACATATATACCGAGGAGATAAATCCCGCTCGGTCGAACTTCTATCGCCGACATCCCTCGAATCCGTTCCTCTATAATCGTACTCGATTCAAACGGAAAATTATGGAAATTTGGATCGTGCCACTTGGCTTTTATTTCGATGGAAATTTCGTTTAACATTCTCGTGCTCCAAGAAACTTGAATATCTGTCAAATATAATCTCAATCTATGGCATTTTCATCAAATAATTTCATCAGTTATTCGCTGTTAGAGAATCTGTCAATTTAAACTGTCCTGTCTTCTCTTTTCCAATCTTCCATTTTGAATACAGCGTTTAAGGAGATTCTAAAATCATCTATGCTTTACCGATATTTTTCAAATGAGTATTTTTCTAATTGCCTTTATTAGATTAAAAAAAAATACTTTTCCAGAATTAAAGTATAAACAATAATGTAGGTAGCTTTCAACTACCTACTAAACTGTCATTATATGCCAAAAACAAAAAAAAATTGGAAGATTACATTTTATTATCAGATTTTGGCATCGACTCACAACAAAATATATGTTTTATACACCTACAAGTTTTATACTTTGTATGTATAAAATGTTAAATTGATTTTAGTTTGAACTAGGGATTACATGAATAAACAATGTTAAATTCTTAGAATTAAGCTTATATATCTAATATAAAAGATTAGCTAGATAGTGATAGGATGTCAATGACACGTAAATCGTGTGTAAGTTCTTATCGAAAATGCCTTTAGAATCCCGTTAAAATAATCGAAATATTCACTCGATTTTGTCATTATTAGATACTTTCCATTTGGTGTCAACACAAGTCAATACAAATGTCGTTCTATCTCCGATACTCTGAATGTCAAGAAAGATAGAATGATGTTTGTGTCAACTTGTATCATCAAATGGAAAGCATCCATTAGGAGCATAAATTATCAGCTACACCTGCCGCAAGAGTGTAACGTGTATAACGTGGGACTTTACGTTCCTTCTGATTATAAACGCGCAGTGGATAACGTCAGTTCGACACGATACGTCGGATGTTAACGAGCACACTGTCGTCGCTGCGAATGATGCATGTAGGTCGTCGCAAGCTGGTCGCGGTATACCACAGTCGCGTGCAACGTGATGCATCCCTATCCCTACAGCTACCGTCGAGACGTCACCGGCATTGGGGTCATTACTCACGTGTCGCCGATCGATGATCGCTTCCGTGTAGTCGATAATTATACTCGGATCGGAAATCTACGACAGCGAGCCATCGCGCGGAGTTCGCGCGTGCCGCGAATACGTACGATGTGGCAATGAATTCGATAATGTTATGAGAAAATAAATACTACTTAATTAATGTACAAATTACGCTGTTAAAAATAAAATGTTAATTTTAACTTAACGACTTAACTTATAGTGGGCTTTTTGCTTGTCTCAGAAAATTCATTATACATCTTCAAGTTAAAATTCATTTTATTTTATTTTTAACAGAGTATTTCTTAATTAATGTACAAATGATCTTTTTGTCTTTTAAAATAATTCTCTTTAGAGACAATGCACTTCTGATAACGTTCGTACAACTTGCGGAAACTCTGTGAAAAATTATCTTTGGATATCATTTTATATCTTGTTGTCATACAGTTTTATAAATAAAACACAGAAGTCATAATAATTATAAAATATCATGACATTATTTGTATAAATTCATTTTTGAGTTCATTTTTAATCAAATGATGTCATGATATTATTATGATTTAATTATAATGTTGTTCTATCTAATAGAGTTAAATTCTGATTCAAAATGTGTAATATGGCAATTCTTGAATCAATGTTGTATTATCATTATTTTGAATCACTTCATTTCCCCGATCTTGTTCCAGCAGACTTTTTTTTATTCTAAACTAAAAAGAGACTTGATTCACAAACATTTCAGACATTCAAAATCATGCAATAAAACTTAAGGCAATGTATAAAAAAGACTTTTCACAGAATTTCCATAAACTGTATGTTAAGAAACGTCAGAAACGTATTATCTCTAAAGATTACTTTGAAGAACAATAAAAGTTATATTAATTAAGTGATATTTATTTTCTCATAATATTCACTAAACTTTATTGCTGCACCACGTATTTAGATTGATTCGTCGAATGAAAATCTTCGATATTATGTCGGCTAAACGAGTCCCTACGCGATGTCGGTGTCACGAAAATAGTCTTAGGGAGAAAAATAGCCAGCGATGAATGAATCGCTAATAATATAAGTACAATATGTTAGTCCTTAGCTTCAGAAACGCGAGTAGAGTTCTTATACAAATCTTGTGATTGAGTCTCAAAGTCTATTAAGTACTTACCGAGCAATCCTCAAGTCATCATACATTGCAATGAAGAAATTACGAACTAATGAAAAATGAACATGTATGTTATACTTGTTCAAGTTGAAGATTAATAGTCGGTCAACTGAGGTTATCGACAGAATTGAAAAGATTCTCTATTTAATTATTGCGCGTGCGCGCGTGTGTGTGTGTGTGCGTGTGTGTGTGTGTGTGTGTGTGTGTGTGTGTGTGTGTGTGTGTGTGTGTGTGTGTGTGTGTGTGTGTGTGTGTGTGTGTGTGTGTGTATAAAATAAATCGACGACATGCATCGGCCTACACGTCTATCGCGTGCAGACCGGAAGATTAGCGGCGTCGCTTGAAGTTTGTTTAATTAAGCCTTGGAATGTCTCTTGACTAACACAAGAGTTCTATAATAACAAATTTATGGTTTTGCATCGATAAACAGAGCCAATTTAATTCATGATTTATTGTTGTTTAGCTATTAATTCGCTCACTTTGTGTATTTATTATAATTACGGGTAATTCATTTTTATTAATCGAATAATTTTCTTTCTGCAATGTAAGAATAAACATAAAAGAAAACCTCTTTTACGTTAATCAAAAATAATTGTTGAATTATATTCAAATAGTTAATTTTTAAGAAAATTGAAAAAATGAATTTTTATTAAAAATTAAGAAAATTTATCTATACTTCTCGAATTTTTATCAAAAAAAGATAAAATTATTATCGTATTGAAATTTTTTGTAACTTAAGATAATTTCTTCTTTTTATTTATATATTTAATCCTCCACTACTCCGAAATTTTCGATCATAATTTCTAAAAACGCTCTAGGCAGTTGAGGAAAACAGTATATATTTTTTATGGACTACATCAAAATCTAAAAAAATCTTATACACTTGTGAAAGCTTTAATAATAAGTTTTTACTGTAATAAGAACTAAAGATTATATTTTATTTATTTTTTACATATTCAAATCTGAATGAATTTTGAGAAAACATAATATTGATTGTGCTTTTTAAAAGGTATTAAGAATGCTGGAGGGTTAATAATATTTAAGAATTAAAATTTTCTCATATATATGTGTTGTAAATATTTCTAAAAAATTACTAATTGAATTTGAACATAATGTATTGTTATTTTAAAAATAATTAGAGTGATGATAATTTAATAGAGATAATGACCTAGACTGTCAACATAATATTAATGTGGGATTCTATTGTATTTCATTTTAGTCTTTTCTCTCTTAAGAAAGACATTCCAAAGTAGGAAATAATAGGAGAACTTCACACAGGGTTCTCGCCTTTCTCATACATATTAAGAGACAGAACAATTAGGCTCAGTTCTTAATCAATCTTTGTCAATCTATTATCAATACCAGCGAATCAGTAATGTTTCAGTTAACTAATCAATCCGATTGTAATAGTAAAACAGTGAATCAGCAAACAGAAAAATAGTAAATCGACAGAACAGTTCAAATATACCTTTGCGTGAAAGGTCTAAGTTTGTTAAAACTACATTTGTAATCCTTTAACACATTCCATGCTATGTGGATCAAAGGTGACTCACACTGGACTTGTAGTTCAGGTCGCTTGCTATTTTATCAATAAAAAGAAACGAAAATAATTTTATAATTTATATATTAATATTTTATAATTTTTACAAAATAATTTTGATATTATACGTGAATACATAGTTATAATATATTATGCATGATACATTTTAGATTGGAACATAAGTTTGTTGCGCTATGAATTTCAAAATTCAAATAGCTATAATTTTTTTTAAAATGAACAAAATTTATCTCTACTTTCGAAAGATCACTGTCTTTTTTATGTTTGGTCATTTTTACATATAGAAAACACGAAAGACAAACATTTTCTTCTCACTTTGTGGGTCTAACAAAAAAAAATCGTGCAAAAATGTTTGACTTTCTATTGAAATGTTTAAAGTTTTCCTTATAAAATTGTTTTAAAAAAATTTTCCTAAGATTTTCTTTCTCTCTCCCCCTCCCTCCCTCCTTCCTCCCCCACCCCCTCTCCTTCCTTCCCCCTCTTTCTGTTACTGAATTATCGCAGATTAAATAAAAACATTTTGCTTCTTGTGTGATTGCTCATAACTCCATTAAAAATTATAATACTGTAATTTAAAAAAATAGATTTTTAAAACTGAAATTTTGCTGAAAGCGCTATGAACTTTTTGTTCCGATCTAATATAAATATTAGACTTCTTTAATAATACTTTTAAGACTTTCACGGGTATTTTCTTTAGAGGTGTCAAAGGGTTTGCGAATCATCACCGTGTTGTGATCCATTGCTAACACCAACATTTCGTGAATCTTGCCATTCATTTTATCAGAGTGAGGAGCGCACTGATATATATTTTATCCTGATGAAGTAAACGGCAAGGTTCACGAAACATTGGCGTTAGCAACGGATCACGACGATAATCCGCAAACCATAAGGCTTTTTTCTTTATAATAATTTTTATAATTTTTTTAAACAAGTATGAAGTACATGTTATATTTAATAAATAATACAACAAATATAAATAAAATCATCAATGATTCCACCATGCAGCGTGATGATCAATCATTTAAAATTGACGTAGCACGTTTTAAGGAAACAGTAAAGGTAAATTTAATTTTAATTTTTTTCAGTTTGAATTAATTTTGGTCATTGTTTTTGATTGTTTTTTCTCAGAAATTGTTTAAAATAAACCGGAAATAAGTTTAAATAGCTTGCAAGTAAATTGTTGCTGTCGAAAAGTATGGAAACAGCTCCAATTTAAATAAGCTAGTTTTGCTGAGAGTGATAGTTGCAGTTTGAATAAAATAAGTTGTTGCTGTTGACAAATGTAATTACATTTCAATAATTTGAATAAATATTAATCTTCCATTAATAAATAGGTGCTCTGAAAGGATGGATGCAGCTTCTTCTAATATAGGTCATTTGAAACTGGTCTTAAAATTGTAGGTCTCATATATTTATATGTGTAATGCAGAACGAGTTGTTACGTCTCTGATAAGAAACTAAGGATATAAAACAAGAAGAATAAAATATTAAAGGAAGTAATTTCGTGTTATATTAAATATAAAAATTCAATTTTCTTTTTTATTAATTTGATTACAAAAACTTGTCCAATCCTGGCTTAAATGTATTGACTCAAAAATAGTCAGTCAAATTGTTTAGGTCGTAACACATGACTGAGAAATAAATATGCGGAGAAAATAATGTTATACCTGACAGGTCAGTTAATTTATCAATAGTTATTTACCGTCTCGTTCACCAGTAATATTGCATCGTTACAGCCAATCCGACGTAGATACTATAAAGCCATTGTTATTCATTAAAGAAAAAATAATATTACTCTTCTGGGAGGAATGGATAGAGAAGACGCAGGTTTTATGTCATACAATATGTATACATATATAGAAATATAGTAAGCCCAAGAAAGAGATGTTACGGTATATTCTTTACTTTAAAATATCATATATTTTTAGACACAAATGCAACACGCAAATCGATTGAATAAAAAAAACGCAACTCTATCTTCCCTGCTTTATATCATCATCCAAATAATTAAGTTTGATTATTGAAATGGATCGTCTATTATTCTTTTTTTCTTCAAGATTAAAGTATTGATCTCGGAAACGACTTCGTGCTCCACCATAATTAGATTACTTATTCTTTTTAAGTAATCACTTCTTCTATTATATTTTAATTATTACTTTAATAACATAATTATACTTAATAATAATTAAAAAATAATTAAATATAATAATAATTATTATATAATAATTATTAATAAGATTACATATAATTCTTGATTATGTAATTACTGCAATTCTTTGATTATATTCCTTTAACTTACAGAAACGGGGGCTGTGTGAGATGTAGCTGCTTCCTGACGGAGTCTGCTGGGACTAGGACTGGATCGCTGAGAATCTTGTCCTCGCTGCCAGGATGTTGACCTGCTGCGACAGACGAACAAGAAAATTCAATTATCTTTATTACGACAGTTTATAACAAAAAAACGATTTTTTTTTAAAATATCGATTAAAAATAGGACTTGATGTAACTTGAGAAATTCTTATCTTTTCGTTGAAGTCTTTTGAATTTATAGTCCAACACATATCGCTTTATATTCTCGTTGACGTAACTTGATATACCGAGTGATTCAAAGACTTATTCATTCGCGCGCTTATATTCGCAGTAGAATTGTATAAGTAACGTTATCTCAATTAATTCATATACAGACTTATCGTGTGTTATCGATATCGAATAGCAGTGTGTCCAATCGACGGGATGCGCCATGTCGGTGATTAATCAATAAACATAACGCGGTGCGTCGCTTGAATCTTAATTAATGGGTTTGGAGGAGCCGAGCAAATTCAACATACGTCTCAGAGTTGCAGCTCGTTATCTTAGTAGGTCGCATTCAAGTGTGATATATATGTATATAGATATAGAAGACCGGAATACAGGTTTCGCGTAATAAAATTCTGTTAAAATAATTCGTGCGCTTAGTTCAATAACGCGGAAAAACGGCTGTACGCCCCGCAATCGTGCGTACTGGTGGCAAATGCATATGCATGCCACATTCGTTTCAACAAACAGTGGATTTTTTTCTAATGTTACAACACACACCGTTTTAAAAGTACTGTTTAATAATGTGCAATGAAAAAAAAATCACAATCTTTTTCTTATTCTATTTATTTAGTATTACGTAAAATATTATATTACTTAAAATATGTGAACATATTTTCATTGAATAAAAATTGATTGCAAAATTGCTCAAACAAAATTGCTCAAACAGAAATGATATCAAATGATTTTAAGATGCTTTTAAGATACTAATATAGAAAATGATTAAATATATTTTTATTAAAAATAAATTATTATTATATTAAATTTTCTATTACATCATTATATAAAGAACAAAATTTTAATATGAATATATATATAATTTTATCTTATGCATTTAATTAAGTAAGAGAAGATATTTGATCAAAGTGAATCTTAGTACTTAGATATTTCTGTTTGAATTTATGTACGTATCTAATTCTGCAAATCGCGCGCCGCAATCACCGTTTTCGGTCTTAAAACGCAATCATGAGCAGAATCAGAGTAGTAATATGATTATATTAATTAAATTGATAAGAAATTTAATAATTTTTTATGCTAATATGCGCATCTTTATAAAATTATTAAAGTTGAGGCAATTTTTCGCAATAAATTATTTATAGATTTAAGATTTTTATTAACATCTTTTTATTAACATTCTTATAAGGATACTTATTATTAGCATAAAAAAATCATTAAATTGTCAATTTAATAAATGATATTGTTATTTTGTTTCTGCTTATGATTGTTTTTCAAGAAAAAAAAATTCGGCGCGCGATTTGCAGAATCATATATGTATATTAAATTCACACAGATCATTTAAACACTAAGATCCGTTTTGACAGAATATAGGAATCCTTTTATTTAATTAGATTTATTCGCATCGCGTGTTATACAATCAAATTTGCAAATCGATGATACTACAAGTATCACAATATGAAAAACATATATTATGAGCAGGAATAAAGCGGAAGTAATGTAATTAATAAAAATGTGGTTTTCTCTGTCGACGCGCGACAGGGAGGAGGGTCGTATAGTTCGGTCGACATTATTCGCGGCTCTCGTGATTGGACGGGGAAAACATTTTCGTAATAAATTACAGTGGAGCGCACGGCTTATCGTCCTGACGCGATAATGGGTGCAATGTTGTAAGTTATGGGGTCAAGGGTCATCAGGTACGATTTGTACCAACGTTTCGTCGATAACCCTTCTCACAAAGACGGCGATTAATCGTTCCGATTGTCGTGCCACGAGACAATAATCTCGGGTTACGTATCACACATAGCGCGCAATGACGTGGGTTCAACTTTCTACTTGAATCCGGCAATGCGTACGTACACCAAAGTGCGTGGAGCAAGCAAAGAACGTAATTTCTAATCTTTTCGATACTTATTTGCATCGCAGATATTGAGATTGTTGCTCCTATTTGTATTCCTAAACAAATTGAGAAAGCCTTTCCAATTTAACGAACGAAGCGTTTGCTCGATTTTCATAATGGATTAAAGAATTTAAGAAACCGATCCACGTGTGTGAAGAGAATTAGCCGATCGCAATAATCTCAGATCGAAGATGCATGCACTTGCGCGAGGAAAAAAGAGAGAGAGAGAGAAGCGGAAATCGCTTGGTCTCGGCAGCATTTCATTATTCGCGCGCGAATATACCTCGCAAAGTCGTCGTGCTAGAAACACGCAACGGCGACGTACCGATCGTCAAATAGTGAAAGGCGATAATAAATGCCGCGGTATGGTGAGGTGCGAGAGAACGAGTGCACTCGCATCGTTTGCAGGGAAGAAAGGAGAGGATAGAAGAGAAGAAAAGCCAATGAGAAGAAAGTATCTTCGATGACGGCCACGAATAGCTGACATAGTCAGCTGCTAGAATTAACAGTCGTATTCTTTTAAAAATACATGTACTCTTTTTAAAATCATTGGTTATTAATTAAAATTTTACGTTTGTTAAAATTATATTAATTATCAAAAAAAGTTATGGTCTAGAAATTTTATTTTATTAATTCCTTCTAATTTGATTTTATTAGAATCATGTTAAAAAATTTTTTTAATTTATAATTCATGTGCAATATAAATAATTCATATTAAATAATTCATTTTTCAAAATTTTGGCTATTTTTCCAACACATATATATATATATATATATATATATATATA
>NW_012130074.1:3686716-3690473 GCF_000143395.1 Atta cephalotes
TAGATTTCTTTTTACTACACCTAATATCTACATCAGATTTCAGATAATATTGATAGAATTAAATAATTTTAATGGATGTTTTCAAATTTGATACATTTATACAATGTATAAAGAGTTTGAAGAGGTTAAATATCGACATTTAACGTATGAAAAATTATACCTCTTCTCTCTCCCGGGTCACCTTTTTTAAAAAATATACATATATACTTTTTCCTCGTGTTTCAGATATGATAACTCTAGCCGTGAGCTACACCGATTGAAGGCAGGTCACGATGTTCTAAGGCCTGAAAGTTCATCGATTTATTCCACTTTCTACGCGTGGTACCGATCGAGACCAGCGCGGAATCATCTTTCCTCGCGCGATGGGAGCGGCCAACTGTCATCCGCAGAACGGACGAGATTTACTTAACCCCGTCGAGTATAAACGACGTGCAGCTCTCGTCTTTTTGCGAAAGATCGGTTCTCGATACGTTGACTCTGTTCGCTGTCATGTTAACCTTCTCTATTGCCGGCAGGAAAGCGAAGCAAGGAGACGTCGGCGAAGCCTTCTTTAATCTTTAATTAGTTATACAATCGTAATGTAAGACCAACGTCAAATTAGTGTTGAAGAGCTATAAATGTCTTACATTTTCTAGAAGTGAAGATTGTCCAACTTTTCGCTGTTCTATAAATATTAATAGATTTATTCTTATACAGGGTGTATCTGAAATAACTAATCATATAGTGCTATTTCTAATAAAAAATTGAGATGAAAAATCCTCTACCATTTTGCAATTTTCGCAATATTTTTTTTAGTTGCTCAATGAGTAAAATATCTAAAATCAACGTATAAAACAACTTTAACATATTTAACATATTAGATTCTTTAGCATATTTTTGAGAGTTTCTTTAAGAAAAATCTTCAAAATATTTCACGGAAAGATATCTTAAAATTGTTGTCTTATACATATCGATTTTATCCGTTTATTCAATAATATTTAGAAATTAATATCTCGTTAACTATTGCGTTAAAAATTGCAAAATGATAGAGGACTCTTCGATTTTTTTATTAGGAAGTATTGTATAGTTAATGGGCATTATTTCAGTTACATCTTGTATTTTTTTCGCTGTTATTATGATAATAACAACGAATTAATATACATGTGAGTAATATATATACTTTAGCGGACAGAATTGTAATTTAATTAAATCAATTGTTTTCTAGAGAAATCCATCAAAAATTATTAATTTATTAAATATTTTGGATATTTTGGATTTTATTTTTTATAATCGAAGAAATCGGTCTTTAATTTGAAATTCATTTGAATGTCTTTAATTGAAATTCATTTTTCTTAAATTAGAAATTGCCACGTTTGATCAAAAAAATTAATTCGAAATTAATTTAATAAATTAATGAAATTAGGTTTTATAACTTGGTTAATTTCAAATTAATTTTTAAAAAAATATTTATATTGTATATTACTTTAATTACATTTTTCTTGTGTTCAGACTTTAGTAGTTCCAGTTATTATCGTTTGATAGGGGAATCTCGCGAAATAAAAGAGCTTCTTGTAAGATCTTCTTATAAATCTTTATTAATTAAGAATTTTAATTAATTTTGATAATGTAAGTACATACTACATAGTTGTTTTTCTTGTGAAATTTTTCAAGATCGCATCGAGATAGACATTTTGTAAGATATCCATATCTAAAAGCTTTGACGTAGGTAAATGCATGGCACGGTTGTGCCATTATGAAATACGGTACTTTAAAATTTGATGGATGATTACAAAAACGCGAACGACGGTACGGGATCTAATATTTACCGTCTGGTACGTGGAAACTACGTCACCAGCCGCGTAGTACGGTCGAAGGATATTGGCACGTCGTGCTCGGTGTACATAAGCGGATACCTACGATACGTGCTTGCAACCACGGCGCACTGGATTCTTCTCGTGGAAACGCATGAATTTTCGACGTGAAAAGTGCCAACACCAGTGATACGTCCAAGGTTAAGAAGTTTTATGTGTAAACTGCATTACCTTGTAACATATTGCCTGAAAATTATATTTCTCGACAATTATGAGAAACATAAGTAACTTTTAATTTGTTGTATTTTCTTTAAGGGATTAGCAAATTGTTTAAATAATAATTACGTGACATATTTGCCTATATATTATAAACGATATAATCTATTTTTTATTCATATATTATATAAATCCAGCATTATTTATAAAATTAATTAAACATAAAAATATTAAGTACAAAATACATTTTTCTGTTTTTCTTTTTAAAGATAAATACAAAATACATAGAATATCGATGTTCCAAAAGGAAGGATCGATAAATTTTTATCTCAAAAATAACTTGTCTCTAATCGAAGCTTAACCAACTTGAAGTCAATTTTCTCTTATCTAAAACAACACAAAAAATTTCTGAGATATGTCGATTTTCTTTTCTCCACGTTCTTCGAATTTTTTAATATTTTAACTTTATTACTTTACATAGAAAGAAGAATAGACAACTCTCTCAATCTGTGTTTCTATCATATGCTTAATATGGAGGTGCAGACTCGCTATTTTGCCCGAGGCGCCGAAATACCGGGCCGCGTTGCGCGTGGGTGTGCTCGCTGGTAGGTAATAACCGGTCGTAAAATCTTACCGGTTTCACAACGCAGCTTCCCCTCGGCCTCGTCTGCATCTTATATGAATATACCTGTGAATCTTTTCTCGCTCTCGGCGTCCTCGCTTATTTAAGAGACGCGCGCGGTGCGCTGCCGCTACTCCGCGCCCTACAGCACGATAGATTCACGGATAAACGTACGATTTTTCTCTTTCAACAGGCGCATTGAACTAGTATGAAGTCTATGCGCAACCTAGGAATGATCGTTCTATCGCGCGATGAATGATAACGCTCATGACGTCCATAATAATTCGCGTAACGTATCGTTTTGCTTTATGCAAGACGTTTCCGTGAAGTTGCCGCCGCATATTAACATTGGACGATCCAATTGAATAACAGTCAGAGGTTTGAATTAATTTCTCTTCGGTGATCATTTTATCATCGCACGACTGTAAACGAATGTAACACCAATCGCACTTGTTATAACTCGTGTCATAATTATTCATTTGTCTTATATACAAGATATCTTCTTGTTACTTTTTCACATACTTCTCAGTCTTGTTAAGTACAAAATAATAAAGTTAATATTATTATTATTTCTGTATTATTATATATTTTTTATATAAAATCGATACAATATCAATGCGATGAAATAATAAAAAGAAAAGTTTAGCATTTCTTATTTTTTATTAATGCGGTTCACTCGCATTACTTATATAAAACAGAAAATAATTGTATTAAGAGAAAAATTTAGGTAAATATTATATAAGGTAAATTGAAGAACATTTATGTTCATGTAAGAATTTAAAACATACTAAAAAAATTCACTATATCTTCATACATACAATTTTTTTAAATAGTACTAAGTAAATATTTACTTACAATAAATACATATTTTACTTAATGAAAAAAAAATTCATTAATCATTAATCATTAATCATAAATCATTAATGATTCTTCTTCGAATAAATATGTTTACATTTAGCAAATATTTACTTAGAACTATTCAAATAAATTCTTATGAAAATTTATTAAATTTTATAAAAAATTTAAATAACTTATTAAATTATTTTTCTGTGTATCATAATTAACTGAGTGAAAAATTAATTATGTTATGAATTAATTATTATTATTTCGAATTCTCTCTCTCTCTCTC
>NW_012130074.1:3691251-3709294 GCF_000143395.1 Atta cephalotes
GAGAGAGAGAGAGAGAGAGAGAGAGAAGGAGGGGGGAGGAAGGGGGAGGGAGGAGGGATATAATAAGTTACGTTACCAGTAATAGTATATATTTCGAGTAATACATTTTTATCCAAACAATCTTTTTTTTATTTGTGCCATAAATCCTCTACAGAGTCTACAGGTTCGGTTGCGATGCTCGTAAATTGAGCACGGCATTTTCTCGATTTTGATGCGACGAATACATGCCGATAAAGGGAGGTTTTGTGGATCATAAAAAATCGATTCTGAAACCTTCACCTCATATGTGCATGAATTCGCGTTTACGCGGATTCATCACGGGATTGGTCGGTCCGGATGAGATGTTTAGTCTGCCCCTGTGTACTCATCGGGAAAATACTTAAGGGAAAATACTTTCAACATTGCGGCAAATATTGTTAAATGCATTTATTCGACGTAAAATAAACCTGCGACATAAACTTTGTTATTTAGTCGTGAATTAAAGCAAATATTTGCAGCAATTAATAATTCCCTGACAATTCTGCCATTTTCCCATTTTATTAGATTTATTCTCATTAATTTCTCATTGATTAGATTTATTCTCATTGATCTAATTTTATAATTGCTTATTTTATTACTTTATTATAATTGCTTATTTTATTACTTTATTAATTTTAAACGACGCGTTTTTCACATAAAAACAATAACAAATTAAAATCTGAATGCATAACTCGAGATATAAATTAAGTAATATAAAATATTTTCCTTTCTTCCCGAGAAAGACTTAACTTGTCTAATGATACTTTTATCAATACAAACAATTTACTTATAATAATATTATACTTATAATAATAATAACTCTTTGTGGTATTATATATCAGTTGTTTGTATATTTTTTTTAACAATTTCTCGACGTTTCTGCAGCTTTGGGATTTTTCTGAAAATCGTGGAGCTGATTTATGTAAGCACAGTCGATGCCCGCCGTAAAACATCTCGTCCCGAGAATCACCTACGAGACGAAGAGACCGCCCGAAGGGATAAAACGACGTTGGTGGTGGTCGGCAGAATATAAAGCCCACCTTGCATCCGCGGAGTATTCGTGACGACTTTGTATATATGTATCTATTGATATACGATTTCGCCTTTTGTCGACGGACTCTTCTTTATCTTCTTCGCTTTCTCATTTTTATTCTCTTTGTCTCATCCGCCGTTTTCTCAACGTCGGCTACGGAGATAAGTCATAACGTCAAAGTAACGCACTGAGATTTGGAAATCTCACGGAAATACTAAATACATAACAGCATTACGTACATACGAAGGGAATCATATTTAGAGATTCGTTATTTTATATCGTTATATTTATGATGGAATAAAATAATAATTCGCAGAAATTTATACAAGACTCTAAGCTTCCACTATAGTAACGGATCATTTGGAGCCGAAACGACAATTTTAAACCAATTGCACCATCTGTTGGTATTATAAGATTTTAAATTATAATAAGTGGAAAGTCTTTGATCCTTCCTTTCAATCGCCGTAAGGCAAAGGTTTTCTTCCATCCTGTACTTCAAACAGGACGAATTTAGAATTTAGATGTAGTTTCCGTAGCTGACTTGAAGTTAAGCTGCAGCAAACAGGCAACAAAGTTTTACATTTCAATTTTTCTCAAGCAGATTTAATTCAACAAATCCTCTATCTGTAATTTAACAAGTTGCAGAAAAACTGAGATAGTTGTTCGAGTCTTTGGACTCGAGAAATATCTTTCTTATGCGCATTGCGGGACATACATGCAGTTCTCTCTTGAATTTTACGCGAAGTTTTGATATGTGCCAGCGGGGAAAGTATCGATCGTGCAAATCGAAAATTATACAAACGTAGAATTCTCGTCGACAGTGAGCCTTCAGTTCGGCGAATAACGTATTCCGGTCATGAATAGGATGCATGTCTCGTGAATGCACGTCTCGCGTGAAAGCCGATACGGCCCCACGCGATGCGTGACCCTACTCGCTATACAGCTATTGAATTTCAATTTGCAATATCGCTATCTAATTAATACGATCCTTTCCCACACACACGCACACACACACACACACACACACACACACACACACACACACACACACACACATATATATATATATATAAATCTTCATTTCTTTCTTCTTCGAGTAGGTCAAAGTAAATCTATCAAGTTCTTCCCACGGAACCAGTATGTCACTGTTTGATGTATTTTGCATTTGCCTGTAGATTCATTATAATCTGTAGCTTGCATGTCCATTCATGATAAGTCAAGTATGAATAAATCAAGTCTAATTGTAAGGTCAGTTCCTATATAAATCTTTGGGAGATTTTACGATAAATCTTAGTTCAATATTTTTAATTTTATGACGATATGTGTTATGACAATTTTATGACGATATGTATTACCTATGTTTTCTTCTATTTTTTTCATCATCTTTATGATAATTTTTTTACTATAATTTGTCTTCTGTTCTGTGTATAATCTGATAGAAAGAATTGCAGGACTAGCGCGTTTTATCCGCTATAGCCAAAGAAAAAAATAAAGTTTTAGAAATCATTACTTTCAAAGTGGAAAGAATATTATAGTGGAAAGAATATTATAGTTTAAGAAGTTAATCTTTTGTCTTCTTTTCGTTATTACATGCTTCATTATTACGAGTTGACTTATGCGCAACAAATCCCATGTTAATTCTTATGTTAGAACAAAGAGAGCTGGTTAAACCGACTTCAACTGAAAATCAGAGAGCCTTCCCGAATCATCGAGTCTGGTGTATCTCATGTGTCCAGCTTCCCAGGAACTAACTTTCGCGGTTTCCTCAAACTTTATAATGGTTTTACTGAAATCTCCGCGCTAAGCGGATTAATAGCATGTATCCGTGGACCAGATCATGTTCGCCAGAAGTTGGTTATCCTCAGGTAAGATAAGAAAAAATTGCAAGCATATGATAATTTTATGAAGAAAATTATATTCCAGAAATACCGACAAGTATCTTTTTGCAATTTTCACTTAATTTTTTTGTAAGATAAGCAAAACTGAGTGACAAAATAGGCTTCAAAATTAACATAATAGACAGTAATGTCATATATTCCTATTATTTTTCTTTCATAAAAGTTGTACAAAGTATCTACAAGTAAATGTATATAAGACTTTCTAAAATCTTTTCATTTCGATATAAAAAGGTTTTTTTTCTTTTTGATGATTTATATATAATACATACATTATGCTGTTCTGCAAGATGTAAACATGCAAAAGTTTCTTATTTTGACAGTTTTCCCATAAAATATACGGTTGCCTTCAATAAAGATATTTGACTATAACGCAAGACTATAAAGATTAAATTATGGTCTGTTTTACAGACAGGTGTGTGCCGGTTTACGCTGCACCTCTTTTATATTTAGAAATAGGACATTTAGAATTAGGGACATATTATGGAAAAAATAGAAAAATACAAATAAAACTGATTTAGGAAATTACAAACATGTAAAACGATGATTACGACGTAATCATCGTTTATCAATAATAGCCATTGTTATTTAAAATATGCAATTTGCAAAACAAGACAGTAAAAATTTTATGTTCGCATTTATAGAATTCATTTTTAGCTAATTTTGTATAGAAACAAGCCATAAATATATAATTACATATCTTCTTTTATCTTCTTTTTAAGTAATTAACTTCTTTAATTACTAAACAGATTATGTTTTTATCATCAGTATTAATAAAGTGCAATAGTTTTCGAGAAATAAGGGAGTATCTCTTTAGGAAACCTGTGACGATTTCTTCTGTAACTTTTAATATTTGATAACAAATAATTTGGTGAATATTTTAAATTGAATCTCACTCTTCTTTCTCTGCCTGTTCCTTAAAGCTGTATCGAAAAGGGATATATCGAAGAAATAAGTCCTATATAAAAAAACAAATTCGTTTCCATAATGTGATTCGCACGGCCTTCGAACAAATCAAAGTCGACCTTTTATTAAATTGTTCATACATATTTTCGTGAAATCGATAACGGATCGTTCTTATAAGGAATTGCAGAATTGCAGAGTTGTATTCGGGTAATGCACGCTTCGCGAAATATCGTTGATTTAAACTTGGCGAAACTGGATCTACGGAAAAGCGACATGTCATCATAATGCTCTGCTTGTGATAAAGAGAACATGCATTGTGACACACGTGCAGTCATAATTATGCGAGCACGATGTTTTATCGTTACGCGGAAGATAGAAGGGTAAGATTTCAAAGCCTTGCTTGGAGATTATTTGCCTTTGAAAATTCTCTCCGAGAGCTTTTCGGCTTATTTCTACCGGAATAACCGAAGAAATTCCATCGTGCTGTGAAACCGTGTATCGTTCCTCATATTTCCGCATATTTCCGCATTTTATTTTGTGAATATCTAAGGCAATAAACTTTTTTGATTTCAATTGTGTAACATAATATATTTACAAGTATTTCTCCGCAATATTTGCTGCAAGATCTTCGTACGCCTAGTATTGTCCGATGTGTTATTACGTCGAGTTTTAACTTAAGATTTTTTAACGTCAAATAAGAAATTTCAATTCCGGCGGAAGCTGACGTTTTATGGATGACTGCAGATGATGGTAAGTTTCTTGAGCGAGTTCATTGTCATAAGAATGAGGAAAGACAACGGAAAGAAGATAGAAATGCTAGATAGAAAGAATAATAAAAAGAATGTCGGAAAAGGAAAGAAGAGAAGTGAATGACCGAACAAATTTCAGTGTCACTGCTAAGAATGGCGCATATAAACAAGGTGATTTCTTCTCTAAAGTCTCTTTCGTTCACACAAAATATTTTTCTTAAAAATACAAACAATTTCAAGAGAGCTGCTGCAATCTTCTTGCATTTATTTTTTCTTCGGTAAATATCTTTTGTCCAATTCAATCCGATCGACTAATTGATCTCAATTGATCTTGAATTTTGAAAGATTTAATATACATAGAAGATCGATTAATATGTTACGTGACACAAACCGTTAAACATTTTCTGTAACTAAAAATTCTTATCGAAGAGAGAAAATGATTTATTAATAACTATCAAAATACGATTAATAAATTTCTGCAATATACATACATATTTGTAAAAATAAATTCGTTTTCTTTCTACAAACTCTTCTAAAATCATTGTTTATTACTATATTCTTCTCTTCCGGAGATCCACGCGGCAAGCAACAAAAAATCCTATCGAAATTTCAATAGAATAATATAAATGCTATACAATGGACAACTCATGAATGGAATAATAGCGAATGCATGACAAAGGGATTCTTATTAGCAGGCCGTCCTGCTAACGGAAGGAAACATGAAACGCCAGTTTAAATACGAGAGACGTGAGCTCTCGTCTACAATTTATCAGAACGACACGGCACTTTTCGCTGAATATAAACGAGTGTGGTGGCCAGTGATGGCACGCGCCACGCCGCCGGAAACCTGTCGCGACGTCAATGAGTTCTGAGTTCTGACCCGGCTTATCTCTTGTCGATTCTGAATGTATCCTGCGATAGACGGACTCACGGATGAGAATGTCTTCATCCATCTCACTCATCAAGAAGTTCATTCACCTTCTGCATAACTGGTTTGTCAATTCTCACGTGGATTTCTTTACTTCACGGATATTTTAAAGTGTCAGAAAGAAAAAAATGTTGACGGTATTTTAAAATGTTACATTTGTGGAGAAATTGATTAATCGTGTGCGCATTTTATCAATTTTTATAAATATTTTAATATATTTAAAAAACGAGAGACTTTAGTAATATTATATACATTGTAGAATATACTTCGTTTAAATGGAAAATCAATTATGATTAAATATCAATTTTTAATGAATATTCTAATATATTTAAAAAATACATATCAGCAATATCATGAAATATGATGATGTTTAAATGAAAAATTAATTATGATTAATTATTAGTTCTGATAAGTATTTTAATGTACAACAGAAATTATTGCTCTAAATTATTAAAAATTATATAAATAATATACGCTTTGTTGAGAACATACATAATCACAAACTGAATATTTTAATATAATAAAAATTTATAAAAGTACCGATAATGCAGCAAGTATATTTTATTTTTTATAGAAATATTTTCTGTATATGCAAAAATATTTTCATTACTTTAAACACGAAGCGCCACTATAGTCTGAATGTTAAGATGTTAAACTATTATATATATTCATTTTAAATGAATTAATTTCAGAAATTATAATTGTATGCCGATATGGTTGTTGAACTTTCAACGCAATTAAAATATTAATAATCCCCAAATTTTTCAAATTTAATCTTAAAAAATTGTAATAAACTTATTTTTCGCAATAAATTTATTACAGTTTTTTAAGATTAAATTTGGGAAATTTGGGAAATTTGCGTTGAAAATCTCACCGTAGTGGCGCTCCGTATTTAAAGTAATGTATCTATCAAAAATATTTTTATAAATATATTTGTATAAATTACAATAAAACGTAATAAAAGTTATTGATTAAAATTTAAATTGCTATTGACAAGATAAAAGATGAAAGGAAAACTCTTGTATTTTTAAAATATACAATCAAATATTTTTTTATTTAAATCAATTAACCTTGTTATGTTACAATATTAAAGTGTTACATTATCAAAAAGCGAATCTTTGTCAAATCATATTTTATTTTAATATATTTTGATATGGATATGACATTATATATACATATAATATATTGTGCACATTAAAATATATTAAAATATATTAAAATATATTAAAATAAAATATGATATATATGTAAAGAATCTCAAAACTATTTTATATATAAACCAATGAAGAACATTGATTTCAACAAAAAATATATCATTAAAAAAAAATAAAAGAACTTGCTCTCCTGTTTCTTTGAAGACATTTTTTCCGGCAACGATACATCAGTTTAATGCTTCTTCATAAATTTTAGAACAATAAAAAAAAAGTTTGTAACCGTCTTTATTATAATGTTTAAAAAAAACTTTATGCGTATATTTCTGCATATATAAAATGATACAATTTTTATTGAATACGATATTACATCAAGTTACTGAAAAATAGATATCTGTACGTATACATATCAACATCTATATAATAACTCTGCATATATAATATTTATTTTATCCTGTCTTATTAAATATATATTTTTTATAAATAGACTATCATGAGGTTCAAGTATCCTTAAAGTGGTCGCAATATAATATTGCGATTTATAATTCACCTTGCTAGAAGCATTTGCCAAGACTCACGTGAAATGCGAGCATTTAACTATCTCAATTTCGATGATTCTCTCCTTTGTTTGGTGTTTATCCCAAGGATAAACTGTATATAATAACAATGCCTCGACCGAGCGATCGTTCACCTTCATCACCACGATCTTCGAATCGCCTTCTCATCCTCCTTGTATCGCCTTTTCGCTGCGATTACCTTCAATTTCTGTAACAAGAGTCTGCCATAACTTTTTTTTCGTTTACGTGAATATTACTTCATCACTACGGATATGTATAATTAGCGCATGACGACCCCTAATAACAAAGCCCATCGCTGTACTAATAGATGGGGGTGATAATTGCAAAATCGATCGATCGGCAAAAGTTCCCATGCGTGCGCTTTCAGGTGCAGCATGCATCTGCATATCTGTACCTCGTCGGCAGCTGCAATCTAATGTTTGCCGCATTTGGACCGGTTATCGCCACATCCGGCGGGGATGATGTTCCCCGAGACAGAGGGTGGCGTGCAACATACGCTATACGCGTCGCGACGTCGCGTACTCATACATAGATTCTAGTAAAGTGAGTGGTTGCACTACTAGAAGCAATGCACGTAACAAAGCATGGCAATAGCCCGCAGAATCCATTTTTCACACTTTTTCTTTCTTTTTTTTGTTTTATAAGCTTTGGAATTAATTGTAAACTTATTCCTTCGGAAGATTTTGCTTTTCGTACGTCTTTCTTTCATGACACAAACATTTATTATCTCTAATTTAAAATTTTTAGAGATGTGCACGCGCAAATTTTTTTGCTGCACTTTTGTTATCTTCAAGCAATGTAGCAAAAGAAGATGTAGTTGATGTAAGTTACCGTTACAAGTATTTGAGAAATCCGATAAAAACAGAAAGAAGGCATGATTGACTTTTCTCTTGCGTGTCTGTACAGCCCTCTTCCTGTCCTTATAGCAATTCTGTCTCCGTTCTGCAAAATACTAACAGCTGCTATACAACTAAATGCAGTCCATCCGGACCGGTTTCGGCGATCTGAGAAGAGTCTCGCGAAAAGAAGATTCCTTCATCCTTTTAAAATCAAAGAAATATTTTATTATCCAATTAATTAAAAAAAAAAATGTAATAATTTAATTCTACACAGAAAGAACAATTTTGCTGAAGCAATTATACATTTCGATAGTTTTTTATAAACAATGGAAATGTAATTCAAATAAAATGAGATTCTTTTGTGAAATTTAAAAGAGCTATGAAGAGTCTCAAGTAGGCACGCGAAGTGTGCGACACACGTGCTTCCTCGTATTCCCTCTATCTCAGTTTTCAATTTTTTTTTCTTTTGTAGTTCAAGCTCTGTAATATATTGAAACGAGATCATCGAACATGTCCGGCAGCTGTCGCGTGGCCGCAGGAAAAGCACATCTGCTAGTCGGGTACCTACTCTTGCCAAGCCCTTCTCCTGTGTTGGCTCGTCCTTAAGGACCTCCTCTTCTTTCGCTCACCTCCCGTCTATTATTTTGCAGAACAGCGCTTCGATCGATTCTCGTCCTTCCCTTAAACTCGTCCAATCTCTCGACAACGACCATCTGCCTGTTCCGTGAAAGGATTTCGCTCAATCCTTGGTAAACAGGCAGAACATCTATATGGTTTTTCTAAATGTACCTTTGTTAAACCTCACATTTTGAAAATTTAAATATTAAATGGCGTTTTGCAACAAAATTGTAAATATTAATCCCTTAGGCGAGAAATAAATAACTTGAATATTCTCGTCTACTTATAGACTGATCCTATTCGAGTCTTCAATTCAAAGTTAGTATGGCTGTTGGAAAAATGGACGACAATGCGCCCAGGATAAAAGGTCGGTCATCTATTTTTAGCTCTTCTCACAGCGCTTATCGTTACTGAAGCGTGATCTCCTTCTATTCACGTAATCCTTTATTACATCAGAAGGTTATAAACTCCGCCACAAGAGAGTATCAAAAAAAGTCGTTTATGATATTGAATTTCTTGTATGGAGAAAAGATGCACGTCATACATTGGATAACTCTTAACATGCTATCGTAAAAGTTGTATTAACGAAAGTTCGAGGAGGAATCATAAGTGAGACATATATGTTTGTGGCGCTTAATGATATATTCGATCCATGGTCTACGACAACTTACATAATTCACACAGTAAGTGGAGCAGCAACAGAAATCGATATTAAACGTCCGCCATAACGGTCAAGGAGGGTCGGCAACCTTATCAGGAAACAGGAGTGAATTCAATATCGAATAAACCGAACGATGCAATAAATAAATGTTTAAACGTAATATTTTATCATACTTTTATGAAGGATATTCTATTTATAGTTTTAAGTTAATTTCATCACATGTTATTTGTACAATTTTCAGGCTTTCTGAATATCAAATAAAAAAATTTGTTAAATATGTTTGATTTTCGAATGCTTGAATTTTTTTTTGATTATACATACACAAAAAAATACATACTGAACGCAAATAATAACTATTTGTTCCAAATACTATTATAAGTTTATCACAAACATCAAATTTATTTAAAATATCTTCTGAATAATAGGTTTAATATATGTACTTATAATAGAAAGTTGATAATACTTCAATTAAGATTGTTAAATCAAAACAAATTCGATTTGCTTATTACATAAAATCGCTTCTTTGATCAATTTGAATATATACATTATTCAAAGAAAAAAATTCTTGTTTTGAATACATATTAATGAATTTGAATAAATATATTTTAAGATTCTTATCAGAAAAATATTCTTTGTAAAAGATAACCGTTACTTAAAAAAAGAAAGAATTGAGTAAATGTTGTCAGTAATAAAATTGTATTTTTCTGTGTGTAGTATTTTTTGAATAGTTTTTGCAATCTTGGATTATTTAAAAAGATTCTTAATTCTTATTCTCTGGATATTTCGTGTCTTACTGTACTTATAATTCAATTATATTGTGTGATCGGCCGCATTAATCTCAATGCGAAACGTCTCACGCGACTCACGCACGTTCGTGTGCGTGCGAATAAATGCCAATAACAGCGAGAGTGCATTGACTGCAGTACGAATTGCATTTGCATAGCTAATTCATCGTAAGAGGGAAACGGCATCGTCCTCGTTATCAGGTATGATGTTCGTTACATGCAGATCTTGATTTCTGCAAATCTCACTTTGTTACATTTTGCCGCGTATTCCGCGTATCTTAAACAATCGTTGTTCCGGCAAATGAAGGAACAATTCATCGGGAAGGAATTTTACTGGCGCGATAATCTGCAATATCGAATATATTCACAATGAATCACGTGGCATTATATCGCCGGCTGTTTAATATCCGTGGCGAAAACTTTGCGAGTTTCTATCACAATTGGTGGCGATAGTAGTAGTGGTGGTTCCATTATTGTACTCCTGACCGAGGAAAATTCGGAGTGTATAAACTGCCATACCACGGCGAACTCTGCTTTCTTTGTGAGTCTGAACGGCCAATTATTTCCGTAATGGCTTCTCGCGACTAACAATAAGCTTAATTGAAAGCGAAGCTATGGCACGATTCTCATATAATATTCGACGCTTGTTCCATCCATTAATGATCAAAGTCCGAAGTTTATAAGAATCGTGAGATTTTATTTATTACGACAGAAACGAGATATCTATTTTCGCGATCTTCTTGAAAGAATTTTTATTGCAAATAGAAGAGTTATCAGATAATATAATAGAAAAACTTGCAATTGAACAATTTCCTAGCGCAAAGACGCGATGTATGTATCCGTTACGCGCGCTAATCCAGGCGTGCGCTCGAAATTATAGGTCGTCATAATCTCGTCGGTTCCGACGTTGTTGCCGCAGGTGATGTGATTATCCTGTCGATACAGACATGGTTGTATTCTATAAAATTGCGTACTTGTTTTTACGCGATTACCTCCTGCATTAATTACATATAGCTTCGAAGTCCACCTTTCAGTGTTCGGATATACATCGATTTTTGAGAATGTGTTTTCGTATTAATAAAGTTCTTTATAAAAAAAAAAAAACAGGATTCGACAATATGATCTGACAATTTTTTCGTTTGTTGTTAAAATTGTAAGAAAATAACGCGTGTATCTAACGTCTTAAATCCATTTTCGTTGAATGTAATTGACACAAACCTGTTATATCAACGAAATAGCTTTGACTATTAAATGGGATTAAATAAATACGTTATAAGCGAGCAAATGCATCAAAATTGTATGAGATGAAAGGGAACTCAAAGAGACAACAAAAAAGGATTTGATGTAGTCGATTTCAATTGTTTCAACTCAATTTGAATCAATTGGCCTATAATTGTGGTTAGACTGTTCCGCTATCAATGTTCTACTTTGGTTAGAATTCTAACGAGCAACTTCAAGGAAATTGGAGAATTCTAGGAGAATAGACGTTCGGCGTACTATTAAATTTCCGTCAAGATTATTGTTTATATCGTATTAACGATGCTTTTCATACGGACACACCCGTTAATTGTATTATTCGCTAATTGGTTAAACAGTTAGAAAGTTAGGAAAAAGAACGTAAACAATGTCGGTAAATTGAGTATAAGAAAAGAGAGAGAGAAAGAGAGTATAAAAATTTCAATCTAATAATAAGTTAAGTTGATTATGTTTGTGTAACAATGTATGTAGGCGTGTGTTTAATAGAAAGACAATTTAATATAATTTGTTGACACTGCCCTTCGATAGATACAATTTATTATAAAAAAAGACACGATGAAAGTTCTAGTAGCAATTGTAGAGGTATAATATTATAAATTATCGTTAACTACTAATGTATATACGTCATAAATATGATTTCAATTATAGAGTTTCTCTCAAATAGTTAAGCACATGGCCATATAGGTGCGCGCTGTGAATGAACGACTATATCGATTTCACCAGACCTAATATGGCCATCTTATCATCGTGAAGAAGAAATGACGTCGCGAGAATATGAGAAGTAAGGCACAATTTTCAATTTAATTTTCTATTTCTTAGAAAAATTCGTTTTTACATGTCACGTTTGAAACATAAATAGTGACTTCTCATATTAGAGATAATTTAATATTCACATTCTGTTTAAAAACACAGCTTTTTCGAATTTTGCATTGATCGGTTGCTGCAATGAATAATTATTATTTTTAAAATCAATATTGATTTTGTGGCTGTATTTTTAAACAGAATGTGGATATTAAATTATCTCGAATATGAGAAGTCACTATTTTTGTGGAATTCGTATTGAATGACTCAGAATGTAATTCCAAAGTGAGTTGTTCGAATTTCCAGAAAATCGATAGATTCTGAATTAGATATTTGTTTGTAGCTACATGAATACACAAGGTGACTGATACAAACTTATTAACTGTAACGGCAAGAGAGGAACACGTCACTAAGTGCCCGCCATAATTAATATAATTACTTTCCAGCCACTGCGTTATCAGAACGATGTACTACACCCACGCGTGTCTCACGAGATACCTCGCATTGCGCCACTTCGGCAAATATCCCGTAACGAAATAAAACGATCGAACCGCTCTTCCTAGCAGAAATAATTCGCCTTATCTGCGCTTTATCTGCTTGATGAATAAAAGAGTCAGGTACAGTAAAATACAATCATCGTTCAGATTCCCTCGAGACCGAGATAAGATCTCGATTAAAGTTCTAATAAGAAAAAATATTACGTCCATAATCGATTCAGTAAAAGAGATTGTACAAGCAGTAAAATTGAAAAAAAGGCCAAGTTTGAAAAGTATTGGTGCGATTTTCAAATTGATATAGTTGTAATCATAATAAAAAATTAACGAAAGTCAAGTTTGTCTGGTGTTTCCTTCGTTAGTCGTTACGAGCGATGACACGTGTGCGGAAGGAATAATGAAATAAGTACATGGAATACGCAGAAGAATGTATGCAAGAGTGTATGCGTATAGTAATTCGTAAGACGAAAGCCGCTCCGTCCGTTGAAGAGCACTGTTAATATTTCGTAACGCCAGGTGGTTAACGAGCACCATTCACTCGTTGGGGCTCGGCTCTCCATCCGACACACGCGGACGCATCATTCGTATCGAATGCAGTCATGCCACAGTGTAGCAATTGTGCTGTTTGCTAGGAACTGTCCGGTTGCCGGCTGGACGCGAGCAATGGTAAGAGTAATTCTGTTGCTCGGACGAAATGCGAGGACAATCTCGAGAAAGAGATGATATTAATCGCCCAAAGTGACAGAATAAGCTCATATTTCCATGGAAGAATAACCGGGCTGTACGCAAAGGGTATTACGCGAGTATTTTCATGCTGCTATTATGTCCGAAACATTTGCATGCTCCAATAAATGTTCAGAGAATGCGGACAATGAATTATGGTGAAAAATATCCTTTATTTACTATAAAAATATCTTGCAGTCAAAGTCCGATGAAATGCAACAAAAAAATTTATAAAATATATACCTGAAACTTTTTAATAACGTTTTCTTACAAAAATAGATTTAAATTATGATTAATTAAATTATATTAATTACTTTCAGAATTTGTTTTTGATTCATATGTTTTCTTTTAATTTATTTTTAAAAATCGAATTTTGTCAAAATAATATATTTGCATTACGTATCAAAAGATTAAACTTTAACAAAATACTTCTTAAACACACAAATTTTTTTTATTTATTATTTTTCATTAGTTAGTAAGTATTTAATCAAAATTAATATTTCAGAGCATAATAATTTTTTATAAATAAAGAAAAATTAAAGTTCTCCGTGATGTTTTACAGAAATATATATCTCTTTTCTAATATTAAGTGTAATCAAATTAAAATTTTATTTTTATCAATATTATAGATATAACAATTAATGTGTTATTTTAATGTAATTATATAAATTTCATAAATATATCTAAATATCTATAATATTTGTATCTAGATACAAATATTTTTTTTTATTATATATTCTGGATATTTTTGAAATTCATGGTTTTTTTATTTATTGCAGATGCATTTATCAATCCATCTGTTTTTGTTTTTTAATTGTTTAACTTTGTTGGAATGTTTAAAAATTTAAGTAATTATAAATTTGAAAATAAATTCTATTCAACTATCAAAATATATAGAACGCTCAAACTGATTGCTAAAATAATAAAATTTGTTGCATTGCTCGTGTTTAAGTTTTCTACGCAATTATTTTGATTAGCCCAATAAAATTACTTTTAGATTTGTATCTACTTAAATTTTTATATATTTTAATAAAATCGTTCTTTTTGTGCTTCCTTCTGTCAAAACATTTTTGACTTTTTATTTTTTAGTGCAAGACAATATTCTTTAGAGTTTTTTAATCATATTGAACCAAAACGATATGAAGGATCATATAGTGAATTAGCAGAATTAACTTATAATACACCTCAATCTAGATAATCATTATTGATTGATGATACAATTCTTGCAAATAGTAAAAAATCGACTAGACGAGGTTGAGAAATTTGTCTGTGCAGCAGACAATTGAACGAGACAGAGATCAAGATGGGACGTTGCCCATAATACCTCGATGGAATTTATCGCCGCCCACACGGCTTTGTATAACCGGGTGTATACTATTACGTCGATAGAAAAATAAACGAACCTATCGGTTGCGAAACGAAATATCCACTGTATACATACTATATCATATGTGCCCGTGATAGTTGCTTCACATACATACGTGTTATTACGTTCGACGGTGCGACACAATAACACATTACAGTTAATTAATAGAACTAATTGCGACAGAGCTGTTCACCGCTCACAAAGGCACACAACTTACGTGTTACGTCTAATTTGCGACTTTGCCATAATTAGCTGACTCGGTTTGCTTGCGTGGCGCGATTTCGTGTGAGCGAACCACTCGCGAGCAAGCAAACTGCTGTAAAATAAGGTCGCTTCTCAAATCCCAAAGTTAATAACACCGCAATAATTTGCTTTCCGTTAGTTACTTTGTAATGCGCGTTATGACTTGCATCAATTAGCTGTAAAGAGCCTAGAATTTGTGAGGAAAAAACCTTAAGCCTATTTCTAACCTACTGTCCTTTTTTGTAGACGCTAACATATAATGTGAAAAAAATGATTGTGCAATCTTTTGTATTTACAGATTATACTGTTTTTATTAACGAAAAATCTATTCAGTAAATTTAATGGACCGTGTTCGCCAAGGTTATTCGTACTGAAAAAAAATATAGTCAATTTTAATAAATATTTAGTTGAATACTGCCAACTAAATATTTATTAAATATAAAGATATATTTATTTGATACAAGAAATGTTAATTTGATTTAACAATAATTTTTTTTATTGAACAATATTTACTTACTGTAAGTAAATGTTTAATTAGCAGTATTGAATTAAAATATTTATTAAAATTAACTATATTTTTTTCTCAATGTACTTGGTCGAACTTACTTTTCCTTTCGCTGGTATTCGCGAAGAAGAATATCCCGAGACACACCCATTCTAGACGAAAAGGTAGCCCGTCGATTGGTGATTACGAGCACAAGACGATATAATTGTGCGGTTCGATTGCGGAACGGCGCGTTCTTCCGTTGCGTGCCTTAAATGCGATCGCTAAGGAAGACTTGCGGTGGCAATACAAGCGTCAGGAACGTCGCTACCAGCATTGTTAACCTTAACGATACTCTAGTCAATGTCGTCCTTGGCGTCTTTGGCGAAAAAGACACGATCTTAATTCCCATTCTTGTGAAATTGCCGTCGTCTGGCGTTCATGAATGTCATTTTGTGCGAAATGAGAGTGGCTGGAAAACGAGAAGAATGGATTGAATCGTGAGTCGCGTGGAAAAGTGGATCCCAGACGAGCGAGAATTCATTCGGCGAAATTGAAGCAAAGTGCTTCTCTCTTTTCTGAAGATTGATTCATGGATTTTAAAGACCGTTTAACGTTGAGTCACGTAATTTTAGATCAATATTTTCTTTTTTTTTATTAGAGGGAAAATACAAAGTCTAAAAACTAAAAAGATTTGTCTACGCTAACAGATATGCACTTTTTTTCACTGACCAATTTAATCACACATTTCTATCGAGTCTCTCTTTATCTTTCTCTTTGAGATGGTTTGGATGTATGTTAACGAGGGAGATTCGACGCACGTTCTTTGATCACTCTTTATCCGAAGTGTATTTCGTTCTCGCCGGTCGGACGGACACATGATATTTGGATTTATTAGCGCAGTGTTAATTGCCAAACGAGGGATAACAGAGAGAGAATGACCGTCATGAGTAATCGACACTGACGAGCAAATAGTCAAATCTATGGCGATCCTGCAATTTATCCGGACGGAAATCTCCGGACGGAACTCGAGTTTTTCATTATCAGTGCGCTTCGTTAGTGGATCAATCAACATGATTTTTGTATGCCTGTTCGTGAGCAAACGAGTTCGTTATGGCGATTCGCTTGCTTGCAGAAGTTTCATTCAAAAATTGATCATAGTTCTTTTGATCTCGTATTTATACGTTTCTACAAATCAACATATACAATCGACATATCATTGCTGTCTAGTGTGTTTATAATTACAAAGAAATATGCAATTCTTTTTATCCTTTAACGAACAAAATATATAGAATAAATTAAGATATATCATATATACTATATCGTATACTGTTGTTTTTTTCTAATATCTACTCATATTATATATAAATCATTCAGCAAATAATGCTTGTTTTTACTAATATAGATTAACTTTAATCTCGATTAAATTTATTTTTCTAATTTTTAAAACTAATTAACTAGGAAAAGATAAAGAATTAGTTGAACTGAGATTAAAATTAAACTACTATTGATAGTAACGGGCATTACAATTGATTCTAATACGAGTATATACACAGATTGTTTACATTTCATATCATAATTGTTTCGCATTTGTAATTTACATTACAATACAGATGAAAGAAACATACTGTGTAGTTTGTTTTGAAACAAAATAAAGTTTTATTTATTTTTGCTTATATTTTCTTTTCCTTTTGATCATAAAACATCAGTATGAGTCTTGACGGAAAAGAATTCTTACAAAATGGAATAAATTGACATATATTTTTATTATAAATTCGCATGAATTCGTTGACGAGGATTGATCGTTGTAAAGGAAAAGATATGTTTCTTAAATATTACAAAGAAACTTGACCATTGAGTGTAAGCAGACATCAATGCTCGACTGTATAATATTAAATATTATGCTTTATTCACTGTAAATACTTCATGTTAAGAAAGGCATAAGATTCAAAAAAGTTCTGTGCTGTAGTCAAAGGAAAGGAAAAAAATCCTAGAATTGTCAAGAATTCCGACAGAAACTTCACCGAAAATTGGATTTCCGCAACGACCGCGTCGAGACTCCTTGAAAATGAGATGCAGAAAGCAAAAAGGAAAAAAAGACAGTGTGATGCACGTTATATACTGACGATAGAGACTCTCGCGAGATTCCTGTAGCTTCCGGTAACGATGTTATCTGCATCTTGGCAACGGTTGCGTGATAACGCGTGGGCGCTCTGATGATTCGCCTTCGCAGAGAAACAATAGCGGATTCACTCTCACAGGTTGCAAAGAAAGCTCATTGGTTTTTAAATAAAAACTGGGTTTATTTAAATTTTTAGTTTAAAATTGAAAGCTTGAAATAAAGAGAAAATTCAAGTGTCGCCTCTTTCCTCAGTTCTTCGTTGGCAAATTAGCATCAATATTCGTTGACTATAATTTTCTTGACTACTATTTGTAAATTCTTCAATTACACATCACACACACACACACACACACACACACACACACACACACACACACACACACACACACACA